>NC_068434.1:64668452-64968452 GCF_023373465.1 Oncorhynchus keta | reverse complement strand
CCACTCAGCCCTAAACAGATGACTGCACCAATGATTGAATGGCATTTTTGGTTAAGCTTGCATTCAATTGAACTCCCTGTTGCACACAACAAGCTTTAATCCCCTCTGTCACAAGGGGATGTATGGCTGATTTAAGATGAAATCGTCAACCCTGTTACAGTCAACACTGTTACTATATTTGGCACTTATAGGCAATTACTATCGAGATTTTTTTTTTAATTTAACCTCAAGAGATGGGAAAACATGTTTTTTAGGAACATGTGCTCTTAATGACAATATTAAAATGAGATGAAATCAAATGTTCTTTTCTTTACCAAGTTCCACTTCTCAAAAGGTACCCAATTGGTGGAACGACTCAACTGCATTCAACAGGAAACCAACTATATTTCTTGAAGAAGTGACATCTCACATTTTCTCCAGGTGGACAACAATAGTACCCCCATGATTGAGTTCAAAGGAAAAACAGGATGTTACGGTAAACTCATCAAACTGAAATCTATACCCACTCTGATGTTCTACCAGACAAGATGTGTCTTCTGTATCTCATCTAAATGAGACTTTTTTTTCACCACACTTATAGTACACTCGGAAAGTATTCAGACCCCTTGACTTTTCCCACATTTTGTTAGGTTACAGCCTTATTCTAAAATCGATTAAATAAATTGTTTTCCACATCAATCTACACACAATACCCCACGACAAAGCAAAAGCAGGTTCTGAAACTTTTGAAAATATACAGTTGAAGCCGGAAGTTTACATATACCTTAGCTAAATACATTTAAACTCAGTTTTTCGCAATTCCTGACATTTAATCCTAGTAAATATTCCCTGTCTCAGGTCAGTTAGGATCACCACTTTATTTTAAGAATGTGAAATGTCAGAATAATAGTAGAGTAATTTATTTCAGCTTTGATTTTTTTCATCACATTTCCAGTGGGTCAGAAGTTTACATACACTCAATTAGTATTTGGTAGCATTGTCTTTAACTTGTTTAACTTGGTTAAAACGTTTCAGGTAGCCTTCCACAAGCTTCCCACAATAAGTTGGGTGAATTTTGCCCCATTCCCCCTAACAGAGCTGGTGTAACTGAGTCAGGTTTGTAGGCCTCCTTGCTCGCACATGCTTTTTCAGTTCTGCCCACACATTTGCTACAGGATTGAGGTCAAGGGCTTTGTGATGGCCACTCCAATACCTTGACTTTGTTGTCCTTAAACCATTTTGCCACAACTTAGGAGGTATGCTTGGTGTCATTGTCCATTTGGAAGACCCATTTGCGACCAAGCTTTAACTGATGTCTTGAGATGTTGTTTCAATATATCCACGTAATTTTCCCCATCATGATGATTTTGTGAAGTGCACTAGTTCCTCCTGCAGCAAAGCACCCCCACAACATGATGCTGCCACCACCGTGCTTCACGGTTGGGATGGTGTTGTTCGGCTTGCAAGCCTCCCACCTTTGTCCTCCAAACATAACAATGGTCATTATGGCCATTATGGCACTATTTTTGTTTCATCAGACCAGAGGACATTTCTCCAAAAAGTACGATCTTTGTCCCATGTGCAGTTGCAAACCTTAGTCTGGCTTTTTTAATGGTGGTTTTGTACCCGTGGCTTTTTCCTTGCTGAGCGGCCTTTCAGGTTGTGTAGATATAGGACTCGTTTTACTGTGGATATAGATAATTTTGTACCTGGTTCCTCCAACATCTTCACAAGGTCCATTGCTGTTGTTCTGGGATTGATTTGCACTTTTCTCACCAAAGTACATTCATCTCTAGGAGACAGAACATGTCTCCTTCCTGAGCAGTATGACGGCTGTGTGGTCCCATGGTGTTTATACTTGCGTACTATTGTTTATACAGATGAACATGGTACCTTCAGGTATTTGGAAATTGCTCCTAAGGATGAACCAGACTTGTGGAGATCTACAATTTTTTTCTGAAGTCTTTGCTGATTTCTTTTGATTTTCCCATGATGTCAAGCAAAGAGGCACTGAGTTTTGAAGGTATACCTTGAAATACATCCACAGGTACACCTCCAATTGACTCAAATTATGTCAATTAGCCTATCAGAAGCTTCTAAAGCCATGACATCATTTCTGGATTTTTCCAAGCTGTTTAAAGGCACAATCAACTTAGTGTATGTAAACTTCTGACACACGGGAATTGTGATACAGTGAATTTTATAAGTGAAAAAATCTGTCTGTAAACAACAGTTGTAAAAAATGACCTGTGTCTTGCACAAAGTAGATGTCCTAACTGACTTGTCAAAACTATAGTTTGTTAGCAAGAAATTTGTGGAGTGGTTGAAAATGAGTTTTAATGACTCCAACCTAAGTGTATGTAAACATCCGACTTCAACTATATATAAAAAAAACATATACCTTATTTACATAAGTATTCAAACCTTTTGCTATGAGATTAGAAATTGAGCTCAGGTGCATCCTGTCTCCATTGATCATCCTTGAGATGTTTCAACAACTTGATTGGAGTCCACTTGTGACAAATTAAATTGATTGGAAATGATTTGGAAAGGCACACACCGGTCTATATAAGGTCCAACAGTGGACAGTGCATGTCAGAGAAGGAAAAGGCCATGAGGTCAAAGGAGATGTCTGTAGAGCTCCGAGACAGGATTGTGTCGAGGCACCAATCTGGGGAAGGGTTCCAAAAAATTTCTGCAGCATTGAAGGTCCCCAAGAACACAGTGGCCTCCATCATTCTTAAATGGAAGAAGTTTGGAACCACCAAGGCCCTTCTTAGAGCTGGCAGTCCGGCCAAACTGAGCAATCCGGGGAGAAGGGCCTTGGTCAGGGAGGTGACCAAGAACCCGATGGTCACTCTGACAGCGCTCCAGAGTTCCTCTGTGGAGATGGGGGGACCTTCTAGAGGACAACCATATCTGCCCATCTCTGCAGCACTCCACCAATCAGGCCTTCATGGTAGAGTGGCCAAACGGAAGCTACTCCTCAGTAAAAGGCACATGACAGCCCACTTGGAGTTTGCCAAAAGGCACCTAAAGACTCTCAGACCATGAAAAATTAGATTCTCTGGTTTGATGAAACCAACATTGAACTCTTTTGCCTGAATGTCAAGCGTGACATCTGGAGGAAACCTGGCACCATCCCAACGGCGAAGCATGGTGGTGGCAGCATCATGCTGTGGGGATGTTTTTCAGCAGCAGGGACTGGGTGACTAGTCAGGATCAAGGGAAAGATGAACAGAGAAAAGTACAGAGACATCCTTGATGAAAACCTGCTCCATAGCGCTCAGGATCTCAGACTGTGGCGAAGGTTCACCTTCCAACAGGACAACGGCACTCAGCGCACAGCCAAGACATCGCAGGAGTGGCTTCGGGACAAGTCTCTGAATGTACTTGAAGGGCCAAGCCAGATCCCTGCAAAGACCTGAAAATAGCTGTGCAGTGACCCCATCCAACCGGAAAAAGCTTGAGAGGATCTGCAGAGAAGAATGGGAGAAACTCCCCAAATACAGGTGTGCCAAGCTTGTAGCGTCATACCCAAAAAGACTCTAGGCTGTAATTGCTGCCAAAGGTTCTTCAACAAAGTACTGAGTAAAGGGTCTGGATACTTATGTAAATGAATGTGATATCAGTTTTTAATTTTTAATACATTTGCAAAAAAAATCATCTAAAAACCTGTTTTTGCTTTGTTATTATATGGTATTGTGTGTAGATTAATGAGGGGGGGGGGGGAACTATTTCATCCAATTTAGAATAAGGCTGAAATGTAACAAAATATGGAAAAAGTCAAAGGGTCTGAATACTTTCTGAATGCACTGTATGTGTGTGCTGCTGCCTAATGGGAGGCCTTATGAGGTCAGCAGTGAATTGGGTCATCTGCATAATGAAATGTTACACGTCTTTATTATTTGTCCTTTATTAGAGCCTGTGGCAGCAATTTACACAGAGAGAGAGGAGCATAAAATCCTCTCACCTCACTAATCCTCAACCCAAATAGAAACATCAACTGAGTCTCTAACTGGCTAGCTTCTCTCTGTGTACTTCTCCTTCTCTCTTTGTGATCTCATACAACAACTTCTTCTGAAGCCAAAATGCCTTTCTTAGCACTCTCCTTTGTAGTTGTGTTCTTACAATGTGCATGTAAACAGGGACGTATTCAACAGTGAGAGGGGTTCTAAACTACTCTGACTGTGAATAGACAATGTGTAATGTTAGAAAGAGGCTGGCTAGTACACTGGTCTTTTATGGGGGAAGGATGGTAGTGATACTCACCTGACTGGCATGGGTCTGCCCCATCCCCAACCCCACCACAGACTCATATGACGGGGGCAACTCAGAGGGGTAGAGTGTCCCAGGGCTGTTGATGGGCACTCCATAGATGGCACTGAACGGGGAGTGTGGAAAGTCCAGATGTAGACTTCTGAATGTGAGAAACATTAGGGAGGAAAGGTGTGAGGAGAGAAATAATAATATCCTCTTCTTCCTCAATCCAGCAACACTTCAATTTTGAGTAAACAAACACATTCAATTGGTTGAGAGGCACATTGTTTTTCATGTGGTGTTAATTAAAAATATCTCACCCATGCAAGAGCCGAGCCATCTTTTTTAATTAAAACCCATTCTCCTGTGAAGTGGCAGAGTATAAAATACAACCTGAGTGTCTGAATCAATCATCCAGCGCATGATGATGTCATGACATGTTTCTGCCCTCAGTAGGGGACTCTACAAAGACTTCCTCTGCATGTTTCTATTTACAGCCTAACTGACAAGGACACATGACATCTAGCCAAGCAGCTGGGATCAGCATGCCTTCAAAGATGTGGAAATGGAACTGACTCTCCTATACCAAGTAGAGGGAGATCAATGGCACATTTACACAAGGCCATGGATGTTACTTTACCAGTGCTGCTTAACAAATCACTACAACATTCTGAGTCTGTACTGAGCATTGTGAGTGGCTTGGCTCAAGGGCTCCACAGAATTTGTGTTAAACGCTCAACAAAGCTTACTTAGTGTCCAATAAGCTTTCTCTGCCCGTAACCATGTTCTGAACACTTCAAAAACAAAGGTCATGTGGTTTGGTAAGAAGAATGCCCCTATCCCCACAGGTGTGATTACTACCTCTGATGATTTAGAGCTTGAGGTAGTCACCTCATACAAGTACTTGGGAGTATGGCTAGACGGTACACTGTCCTTCACTCAGCACATATCAAAGCTGCGGGTTCAAATTAAATCTAGACTTGGTTTCCTCTATTGTAATCGCTCCTCTTTCACCCCAGCTGCCAAACTAACCCTGATTCAGATGACCATCCTACCCATGCTAGATTTTGGAGACATCATTTATAGATCGGCAAGTCAGGGTGTTCTCGAGCGGCTAGGTGTTCTTTACTATTCGGCCATCAGATTTGCAACAAATACTCAAACGGGACAGTTTTATTCAAAGACTCAATCATGGACACTGTGGCTGCTTTGTGTGATGTATTGTTGTCTCTACCATCTTTTCCTTTGTGCTGTTGTCTGTGCCCAATAATGTTTGTACTATGTTTTCTGCTGCTACCATGTTGTGTTGCTGTGTTGCTACCATGCTGTGTTGTCATGTGTTGCTGCCTTGCTATGTTGTTGTCTTAGGTCTCTCTTTATGTAGTGTTGTGTTGTCGTGATGTATGTTTTGTCCTATATTTATATTGTATTTATTTAACATTTTTAATCCCAGCCCCCGTCCCTGCAGTAGGCCTTTTCCCTTTTGGTAGGCTGTCATTGTAAGTAAGAATTTGTTCTTAACGGACTTGCCTAGTTGAATAAAGTTTAAATAAATAAAATATTTAAATAAATATCTACGATCAAACTTGCTCTAGCCACTTACAATATATATATTTAATCAAACATATGTGTTTAGTTTAAACTCTGCCATCAATCACTAAAATAAAATATGATTCTGGGCAAGGATAAAACCAAATAATCAAACTAGGAGTTGTATCAAACCTAGCCTCATTGTGAACCAAGCTTCCCTAAAACGGGAAGCCTGGGGAAGTTCCATGGCAAAAAGTAGCTAAAGAGGGGAGGGAACCAGGTGTAAATCACGGTGCAAAACACGCCTACACGGGCACCCGGGCGAGATTAATCAAACCCCCTCAGTGCGTAAAGACCAAAAAAAAAACGATAAAACAAGCACTGGGTGGTGACAAAACATTTTAGAACGTTTGCATCACCCTCGTTTATACAGCATTTCTCTGTTTCGGGACGAGATAAAGCTGCAGCAAGAGAGGAAAAATGTTCTACAATGCTGGCCATTTCAATATTTCTTATTTTGAAGTTTCTGGAGTGATATTTGGGTGTGCAGGCTTGCATGAGCCCCGGGAAAAGAAGTAGCTAGTCACAATGAGGTTCACTTTGACAAAAGTCAGTTAACCTTGTAAGCTACCTAGGTATAACTAGCTACAGTTACCTACTAGCTAGTTCAATTTCTCTCAGGATTATAAAGGCAACAAAATGTTAATTAAAAAAAGCATATTATTGACCTAAAGGGTTAGCTGTGTTAGCCCAGTATCTAACTTATTCAGGGTCAGTGATACATAAAGCAACCATAGTACTGTCTATCCCCCTCCATCTCAGCTCTGGACCTCGAAGCCAATTCCACTGCTTTCATTGTTCCCCTTTAATCGGGGACTAATTTAGACCTGGGACACCAGGTGGATGCAAATAGTTATCAGGTAGAAGAGAACCAGCAGACTCAACCTCGTAGGGTAAGAGTTGAATATGCCTGGTCTGTCTACTATGGGAACAACGGCTACCTTTTTGCAAGCAACATTGCTAAAATGAATAAAATAAAATTAACCTCAAAATATGTTACCTCTAATTCTCATATCCTGTAACCTAATTGTCATCGCCTAACTTTCATACTGTACCTAAATTACAAGGGTTGGATTTTTATAATTTTGTCAGCACTCAACCTGGTCTGAGCATTTTGTATTATCTTGTACGTAAATCCGTGACGCTTCATTTAGTATGATATGTTACGTTTAGCATGGTATTAATTTGTGGATTTCCATCACCCATTTCGTATGATATGTTATGAATTACAATTCATATTATATGTTACGAATTGGCTAAATGTACAATATGTTACAAATTTGCAAAACGTATGATATGTCATGAATTCTAGTTAGGTGGCTAATGTTAGCTAGGCTATGGGGTTAAGGTTAGCGGTTAGCGTTAATGTCAGTGCTTAATTTGAGCCGGAACAGGATCTGGCACCTCTCTGTTCCTCTTTCCGGAACCAATTTGGACAGATCCGGTACCTCTTGTGGCATGAAAAATGTAATGTAGTGTAATGTTTAGCAATGTAAAAATTCTAATAAAAGTGATCAAAGTTAATTTGAGCTGCCTCTTCGCTAATTGTCCTGCTTTAATTGTTTTTCCACCATTCATTTTTCCCATAGGAGATTTTAGAAACAGTTCAAATAAGGGCTGTGTTTCGTGTAGGCTTACCAAGGCATGATGTTTTGATAACTGTGTAACTCTCTCTAGGACAAGGTGACTTTTTTATTTATTATATTTTCTACCCCTTTTTCTCCCCAATTTCATGTTATTCAATTGGTTGTTACAGTCTTGTCCCATCGCTGCAACTCCCGTACGGACCTGGGAGAGGCGAAGGTTGAGAGCCATGCGTCCTCCGAAACACGACCCTGCCAAGTCGCACTGCATCTTGACACACTGCCCACTTAACCCGGAAGCCAGTTGCACCAATGTATCAGAGGAAACACTGTGCAACTGGTGACTGAAGTCAGTGTGCATGTGCCCAGCCCGCCACAGGAGTCGCTAGAGCGCAATGGGAAAAGGACATCCCGGACGGCCAAACAAACCCTCTCCTAACCTGGACGATGCTGGGCCAATTGTGTGCCGCCTCATGGGTCTCCAAGTCGCGGCCAGTTGCGGCACATCCTGGGATCAAACCCGGGTCTGTAGTGATGCCTCTAGCACTGCCTTAGACCGCTGCACCACTCGGGAGGCCCCTGACAAGTTGACTTTCATCAATATATTCGCCTGCATTTACTCCCCAAAAATGAAATGCTAATTAGCTGCTAATGTGGCTATCATAAAGAACTACAAATACCATGATCTGGATGAGACAGCTGAATAAAGGCAAAGGTAAGAATATCTGGATTAACTATCTAATATTAGCTAAATTTAGTCATGAATAAATTGGCTAAATGTTTAAGTTAATAATTTTATGAACTGTTTAAAGTTTTAAATTAACACAATACCTATTAGCAAAGGTGTCAGATAGAGAAGATGTGCACGAGCTTGCAGGGATTTGTAGTCGTCTATGATGTCTACTTTGATGCTAATTAGCATGTTCAAATCTGAGAGTAAACAGAGCTGAATATATTGATGAAGGCCAACTTGTCTGAGAGAGATTTACATGTTTATCAAAAAAACATCACGCTAGGATAAGCCTACACGACACACAGCCCTTATTTTAATTGTTTCTAAAATCAATGGTGGAAAAACGATTTCCCTGTTTGACCGCTAGGTTTTGTTGGTATTATGACACCTTCACTGTGGGGCTCGATTTGAGTGTACCGGATGTAGGTTTACTATGTTACGTCTAGTCTACGAGACCAGCTTGCAGCACTGGTATATGGATTGCCTCATACAGTTGAAGTCGGAAGTTTACATACACTTAGGTTGGAGTCATTCAAACTCGTTTTTCAACCACTCCATACATTTGTTAACAAACTATTGTTTTGGCAAGTCAGTTAGGACATCTACTTTGTACATGACAAGTAATTTTTCCAACAATTGTTTACAGATAGATTATTTCACTTATAATTCACTGTATCACAATTCCAGTGGGTCAGAAGTTTACATACACTAAGTTGATTGTGCCTTTAAACAGCTTGGAGAATTCCAGAAAATTATGTCATAGCTTTAGAGGCTTCTGATAGGCTAAATGACATCATTTGAGTCAATTGGAGGTGTACCTGTGGATGTATTTCTTCAAACGCAGTGCCTCTTTGCTTGACATCATGGGGAAATTAGCCAAGACTTCAGATAAAAAACAGTAGACCACCACAAGTCTGGCTCATCCTTGGGATCAATTTCCAAACGACTGAAGGTACCATGTTCATCTGTACAAACAATAGTACCCAAGTATAAACACCATGGGACCACACAGCTGTCATAACGCTCAGGAAGAAGACATGTTCTGTCTCCTAGAGATGAACGTACTTTGGTGAGAAAAGTGCAAATCAATCCCAGAACAACAACAATGGACCTTGTGAAGATGCTGGAGGAAACGGGTACAAAAGTATCTATATCCACAGTAAAGCGAGTCCTATATCTACACAACCTGAAAGGCCGCTCAGCAAGGGAGAAGCCACTGCTCCAAAACCGGCATAAAAATCCAGACGGTTTGCAACTGCACGTGGGGACAAAGATCATACTTTTTGGAGAAATGTCCTCTGGTCTGATGTAACAAAAATACAACTGTTTGGCCATAATGACCATCGTTATGTTTGGAGGAAAAATTAGCCTTGCAAGTCGAACAACACCATCCCAACCACGAAGCAATGGGGTGGCAGCATCATGTTGTGGGGGTGCTTTGCTGCAGGAGGGACTGGTGCACTTTACAAAATAGATGGCATCATGAGGGAAAATTACATAAATATATTGAAACAGCATCTCAAGACATCAGTCAGGAAGTTAAAGCTTTGTCAAAAATGGGTGTTCCAAATGAACAATGACCCCAAGTATACTTCCAAAGTTGTGGAAAAATGGCTTAAGGACAACTAAATCAAGTTATTGGGAGTGGCCATCATAATGCCCTGACCTCACTCCTATAGAAAATGTGTGGGCAGAACTGAAAAAGCTTGTGAGGTGTACGAACCTAACTCAGTTACACCAGCTGTCAGGAGGAATGGGGCAAAATTCACCCAACTTATTGTGGGAAGCTTGTGGAAGGCTACCTGAAACATTTGACCCAAGTTAAACAATGTAAAGGCAATGCTACCAAATACTAATTGAGTGTATGTAAACTTCTAACCCACTGGGAATGTGATGAAAGAAATAAAAGCTGAAATTAATCACTGTTATTCTGACATTTCACATTCTTAAAATAAAGTGGTGATCCTAACTGACGTAAAACAGGGAATATTTACTAGGATTAAATGTCAGGAATTGTGAACTGAGTTTAAATGTATTTGGCTAAGGTGTATGTAAACTTCCGACTGTATATAGTATACTAGTATCGTTTTAAATTGAGAACATATAGCTCAACATGTAAACCATGTGAGAGTTTTGCTATTCTCTGCATGCCATATGATAAGCTGCTAAATGGATTCAGATAGCTGATATACTGAGACAGAGTGACAATTAAACAAGACTGGAGATCTTACAACTAGACAAAAGGGAAATGTTCATTTGAGAATACAACACAGAGACATTAAAAGAGACAGAACCCCTTCTTTAATGCAGGATTGTGATCAATCAACATCGACACTAGTTCATTTTGAATAATATTTTTACAGTTAAAACAAGTTAAACACTTCATCACTGCAAAATGTACAATTAAGCTAACTCTTATGTAAAGATTAGACATCTTAGTCTAAACAATAGAAAAGTGAGTGGTAGTAACAAGTAGGCTATTATTAGTAAAACAATTTCAGGTGAACAAAAACACACCTATCAGACCTCCAGCCTTCTCCAATTGTAATAGGTTTATACATTGTGTGTGATGTTCAACTGTTTTTGTATACAACATGTGCCAACATATGTAGGCCTACACATATAACCCAGGGCATATAGGTAGGCCTACCTATGTTAGCAAAAGTTATATACAAAAATACGCTGGTATACACAGTTACTGTGTGAGAAGTTAAAGTTAGCCATTGTTATGTATATGTGGGCTAAAAAGTACCAGTGGCCTGGCTTTGGCCCCAAGTGAGAGCAGGTCTGCCGGAGCCACGGCCCAGACACGGGTGCCGGGCCACATAGATGGAAACAAAAAGTCTGAGCCTTTTAGGTAAAACACTGGGGTAAATCCTGTACGGAAACACATCATTAGTCTCTTGGGACATTCATTAGGACCTCTCTCTTCATCTGCAAACACAGGCTTTCCATAACTGAGGACAGAAAACATCACAACAAAACAGAATTCCTTATACTGAAATTAGTCAGCACTGAACATTATGTTGTTATTATCTCTGTCCTCCATTTTTCTTTCTTGGGACTGGAGAATATTTGTAAAATGTCCTCCCACAAAGTTACCTGCCCTGTCCAGTAGCCTACACTCTCCCTTTACTGACAGCTAGAGCTGCAATCTCTTCCTAGGCTGTGATCAACAAATGCATTTGGAGACCGTTTTTAAATTACAATGATTACATCAAGATACTGTAGTTAGCTAATAGAAAGTTATCTAGATAATGACATTTAATTCACTTAGCTAAACAGTGTGTAAAGTTAGCTTGTTAGCTAGCAGCTCAGTTGAGTTAGCCTACAAAGTGGCCTACTAGAAGTCTAATACATAGTTTAACATTTCAAAATATATTTACTTACTTGAATAGGTTCTCCCACTGCCTCTGTTTTTGAGCCCTTATTTTTTATAATAATGGGCAATCTTCAAGATTTTTCGGTGGTAAGCAAAGCGCAGTCAGCAGCAATATGGACGAATGGTGACAAGGTAAAACGTGTGTTTGTCGACAGAGCAGTTTAGAACGTGTTGTGACATTTCACTTAACCAGCATAATCCACTTTCAATTTTAACAAATATAAATCGCAGACTGTCAGCCTCACTTGATCATTTGAAAACGTGCACTTGAAACTAGCAAACGCAACAACTCTCTACAAAAGGACGGAAAACAGTTGCACACATAACACCCCCCCCCCTTACAGGTGTTGAAATGTAACAGCCAATCAAAATCTTGCGGAACTGTTCAAATCGCCTTTGCAATACAAAATTCTCCAGGCATGACAACAACATGATTTTGGAGGCATGGCAACGCATGACTATATCAAACCCAGTGTGACAGGTGCCAAAGGAGATGCTACAGCCACTCATTCAAACAGGCATGTTGCTATGTTGGTCAGCCAGGTTGTTAGGAGATTGTTAGGAGGTCAGAGTGTTGTGCTGCAGCCAGTACATCTGTACATCTATCACTGAAGTGCAGGTGTTGTGTTGCTTTGCTGTAGTGCCTCAGTTTACCCATCACCGAGGTCAAGGTGTTGTGTTGTGTTTGTTCTGTTGTGTTGTGATGATGTTGTGTTGCGATACCTCTGTCCGTCCATCACCGGGGTGCAGGTGTACTCTGGGGGGTAGTAGGGTGGTGGAGGGATGGGTGGGATGAACTCATCAAAGTCAAGGGTCTGGTGCAGGATGGTGCCGTGGGGGGTCATGCAGTCAGCGCTCAGGGCTCGTGCTCTGTGTGGCATGAACTGAAACAGACAGACAGATAGAGAGAGACACAAACCCAACTTTTATTTCAGAGACAGGAAACCGCCGTCTATTTGTCTCATTCTGAAAGCTTTATACTGGGATCATTGAACGTGTTAATTTCAACAACATTCTGTAATAAAAAGGTTCATCTATCTGACACAATGATGTTTATTTTTTCCGATACTCGGACAAAGGAACTATGCAGTAGCATGCGTGGTTATCGGTGGCAAAGTCGTTAATGGCCGGGCTAATAAAAACAGACACAATGGAGCAGTGGAGGAAAAAACGCTGGCTGGATCAATACTTGTCAAGTGAAGGAAGCCTGCCCTGGCCAGCACGTTGTGCATTGAGTCAGTCAGGCTTTAGTAGGCAGCCAGCTTTGTTCCTGGGAGCTGAAAACTTTCCTTGTGAAATGGGAATGAAGCCAGATTGAGAGGGGCTCTGTGAGTGTACTGGGAATAGGAGGAGACAGGTCCTTTGTCATTCACCCTCCTGTGACCTTACGGCTGTACAGGCCACTTTAATCTCTCCTGGTCTATGTTTTTAAAACAGTGGCATGCCATTGAGAAGTTCCCATTCAGGACACACTGGAGTTCAGCTTGTCTACTTTGAAGTTCAAATCTGACTTTGAGAAATGTGCCCATCTGTTGCTTTGTGTCTGCCATCAATCATGTGTCATACAAGAAGAGCAAAGAAAGTTTACATAGATATATTCATTATCAGTCAAGGACAAAGACATGAAAAGCTCTCATTGAAATTTTGACGAAATAGTAAAACCTTGCCCGTACCACCTAAATGACTGTGATCTGTATCATTTTAGGTTACAAAAAGTATTGTTTTTGCATTTTCTTCTAGCCACAAAAGATGAAGAAACTGAACCAGGTGCAAAATCAAACATATTGTCCTGCTCTTAAGCTTATGGTCCTGTAGGTCATTGTGCCTGTGCGGTGACTGTGTAGCTGGGACCACTAGTGATGTCTTGCATTGCCACTCTGTGCTCTGAGATGAAACTAATCCTCTACTGGCAGCCTCCACTCTAGCCCCTGCACCAATCCCATTGCTAACCCCTACATCTGCATCAGCGCCAGGCAGTCCCAGCCCCTGCATCTGCCCCGGCTCTAGCCCCAAACTCCTGCCTCACTAAAATACAGTGGGGTAAAAAAGTATTTAGTCAGCCACCAATTGTGCAAGTTCTCCCACTTAAAACGATGAAAGAGGCCTGTAATTTTCATCATAGGTACACTTCAAATATGACAGACAAAATGAGAAAATGAAATCCAGAAAATCACATTAAGGGATTTTTAATTAATTTATTTGCAAATTATGGTGGAAAACAAGTATTTGGTCAATCACAAAAGTTTATCTCAATACTTTGTTATATACCTTTTTTTGGCAATGACAGAGGTCAAACGTTTTCTGTAAGTCTTCACAAGGTTTTCACACACTGTTGCTGGTATTTTGGCCCATTCCCCCATGCAGATCTCCTCCAGAGCAGTGATGTTTTGGGGCTGTTGCTGGGCAACACGGACTTTCAACTCCCTCCAAAGATTTTCTATGAGGTTGAGATCTGGAGACTGGCTTACGAAGCCACTCCTTCGTTGCCCGGGCGGTGTGTTTGGGATCATTGTCATGCTGAAAGACCCAGCCACGTTTCATCTTCAATGCCCTTGCTGATGGAAGGAGGTTTTCACTCAAAATCTCACGATACATGGCCCCATTCATTCTTTCCTTTACACGGATCAGTCGTCCTGGTCCCTTTGCAGAAAAACAGCCCCAAAGCATGATGTTTCCACCCCCATGCTTCACAGTAGGTATGGTGTTCTTTGGATGCAACTCAGCATTCTTTGTCCTCCAAACACGACGAGTTGAGTTTTTACCAAAAAGTTATATTTTGGTTTCATCTGACATTCTCCCAATCTTCTTCTGGATCATCCAAATGCTCTCTAACAAACTTCAGACAGGCCTGGACATGTACTGGCACTGCAGGATTTGAGTCCATGGCGGCGTAGTGTGTTACTGATGGTAGGCTTTGTTACTTTGGTCCCAGCTCTCTGCAGGTCATTCACTAGGTCCCCCCATGTGGTTCTGGGATTTTTGCTCACCGTTCTTGTGATCATTTTGACCCCACGGGGTGAGATCTTGCGCGGAGCCCCAGATCGAGTGGTATCAGTTGTCTTGTATGTCTTCCATTTCTTAATAATTGCTCCCACAGTTGATTTCTTCAAACCAAGCTGCTTACCTATTGCAGATTTAGTCTTCCCAGCCTGGTGCAGGTCTACAATTTTGTTTCTGGTGTCCTTTGACAGCTCTTTGATCTTGGCCATAGTGGAGTTTGGAGTGTGACTGTTTTTGAGGTTGTGGACAGGTGTCTTTTATACTGATAACAAGTTAAAACAGGTGCCATTAATACAGGTAACGATTGGAGGACAGAGGAGCCTCTTAAAGAAGAAGTTACAGGTCTGTGAGAGCCAGAAATCTTGCTTGTTTGTAGGTGACCAAATACTTATTGTCCACCATAATTTGCAAATAAATTAATTAAAAATCCTACAATGTGATTTTCTGGATTTTTTTCTCTCATTTTGTCTGTCATAGTTGAAGTGTACCTATGATGAAAATTACAGGCCTCTCTCATCTTTTTAAGTGGGAGAACTTGCACAATTGGTGGCTGACTAAATACTTTTTTGCCCCACTGTAATTCAGCTCTATCAATCTCCCACCCAGGGCTTATCTGCCATATACCCATCCAGGAGGCCACACAATTTACAGCTCAGCTCATAAACTATACAAAGCCTTCATGTATACAATGTTAAAACTTTATGCTCCCGCAAGTTTATTTCTCCCCTGTAAAAAATTGCCCAGAGATATTAAAGGGGTGCAGGCAAACTTCGCTGGTATCGCTAGTATCGCTATGTTTTAATGGTGTCGATGAGGGCACTGCGGCCCACCAATCATCTGGGAAAGTCATTCTAAATGGGCTGAGAGCATTGCTCTGAAGGGCAAAGGGAACACCCCGCCATATTGATTTCCCTGATGACAACAAAGCATTTAGGGTTAGGGCACAGTCATTGTTTCACTTGTAATGCGAAGGGTCGTTTTAAGGACAGCATGCCTTTTAAGGTGAGCATATTACCAACTACAGCGAGGGAGAAGAATCATTATTCCCCTTTAATTGGTTTCTTCAAATCCTCCTGTGGTTTTTAGCGTGATGTGGAGGTTCTGGATTGCTCTGGGATGGGTGCTCTTCGTGATGTGTGTAGACATTATCTAAGCATTATCAAAGCCTCCTTCACTCATGCTGCCAAACATACCCTCGTAAAACTGACTATCCTACCGATCCTTGACTTCGGCGATGTCATTTACAAAATAACCTCCAACTGTCTATCACAGTGCCATCCGTTTTGTCACCAAAGCCCCATATACTTACTACCCACCACTGCGACCTGTACGCTCTCGTTGGCTGGCCCTCACTACATATTCGTCGCCAAACCCACTGGCTCCAGGTCATCTATAAGTCTTTGCTTGGTAAAGCCCCACCTTATCTCAGCTCACTGGTCACCGTAGCAGCACCCACCTGTAGCACACGCTCCAGCAGGTATATTTCATTGGTTATCCCCAAAGCCAACACCTCTTGTGGCCTCCTTTCCTTCCAGTTCTCTGCTGCCAATGACTGGAACGAACTGCAAAAATCACTGACGCTGGAGACTCATATCTCCCTCAGTAACTTTAAGCACCAGCTGTCTGAGCAGCTCACAGATCACTGCACATGTACATAGCCCATCTGTAAATAGCCCATCCAACTAACTCATCCCCATACTGTTATTTATTTTGCTCCTTTGTACCCCAGTATCTCTACTTGCACACTCATCTTCTGCACATCTATCACTCCAGTGTTTAATTGCTATATTGTAATTATTTCGCCACTATGGCCTATTTATTGCCTTACTTCCCTTATCCTACCTCATTTGCACACACTGTATATCAACGTTTTCTATTGTGTTATTGACTGTATTTTTGTTTATTCCATGTGTAACTCGGTTTATCTTGGCCAGGTCGCAGTTGTAAATGACAACTTGTTCTCAACTAGCCTACCTGGTTAAATAAAGGTGAAATATATATATATATATATTTAAATCTGGTCAGACAAAAGACAATTTATTCAAAATCTGTATGGTATTACAATACTACTGATTCTACTACCGCCATCTGAGGAGGAGAATTATGAAGCCAGCATTAGAAGGCCAAGTGTGTTTACCTTTCATGATGGTTCAGAGCTGCTCTCCATAAGGCTATATATCAGTCTCATTGAGTCCAGGTCAGACAGAGTCAGAGACCAAGTGTCCATTGTGTTCTCTGTCACATTACTTACGATCTGTAGCACATCAGTGGAGACCATCTGCATGCAGCACATGGCAGTGGCCAGGGCACAGACGATGGTGGAGATGACATTCAGGGCGCACACACTAAACAGGAGCTCCTACAGGACCCAGGCAGAGGGAGAGAGGGAAGGGGGAGGGAGAGAGGGAAGGGAAGGGGGCGGGAGAGAGGGAAGGGAAGGGGGCGGGAGAGAGGGAAGGGGGCGGGAGAGAGGGAAGGGGGCAGGAGAGGGAGTCACATTTGAGGCACAGTGAGGAAAGGTAAGCAAATATTACAGCATGAGAACACAAGAGAGGAGATAAATATATAGAGGGAATAAATGAATGAGAGAGGGACTGAAGGTGACACAGACAATGGTGATGTCATTACCAAGGCGACACAGCACAGCAGGGACTAGCTAGCAGGGGAGAACTGCAGAGGAAGGATACAGTACATCATAACAGCAGAAAATCGCCCCTTAAATCTGAGAATGATCCAACCAGGAACAAAGTCACCCTCATAGCTCAGCACTGCATTTTCTGCTCAGTAAACCATGTGGGAATGAAGCAATATGAATCCCTGTCGGCCCTGACACTTCATGTCATAAAAGCCTGTTTACAGACAACTAGCTAAATGTAGCCCAAACTGTCTGCTTTGAAACCCCAGTCAGCAGCATTGCTTACAACCACAGGAACAGTCTAGAAGAAATGAAACACCCACACTGGTCATTAAAAACATTGTGTGAGTCTGACATTTACCAAAGCTCTCTTTTTATTTTGACATGTGTTCACCATTGGGAGGCAACGGATGTTGAAAATTGTTGAGGTTATAGCAATGGATTCCCATTGATATGACAGGTGAAATCTCTGATAACCTTGGTGTTCTTGCGACCAGAGAGCTCGAGACTCACACAGCCTTTCACAGATGCAGCCTACATTTGGCAGGTGAGGTCCCGAGTCTGTTAAATAGATCTTCTCTCAGTCAGTCCCTTTGAGAAACACATTGTGTGATGAGCAGGCAGCTTAAAGCTAACGCCTGCCTCTCTGGAGAGGAATGAGGAGGGGTCTTACAGAAATACTGTCAATTAGAATGTCTCATCAGCACCATGGACCATGGTAACCAATCAAGACCATGAACAGTCCCTTCTACTGTTGAGGTGTGATATAATAGGACATCTCATCAGCCCCACGGACCATGGTAACCAACCAAGACCATGAACAGTGCCTTCTACTGTTGAGGTGTGATATAATAGGACATCTCATCAGCACCATGGACCATGGTAACCAACCAAGACCATGAACAGTGCCTTTTACTGTTGAGGTGTGATATAATAGGACCTCTCATAAGCCCCACGGACCATGGTAACCAACCAAGACCATGAACAGTGCCTTCTACTGTTGAGGTGTGATATAATAGGACATCTCATCAGCCCCACGGACCATGGTAACCAACCAAGACCATGAACAGTGCCTTCTACTGTTGAGGTGTGATATAATAGGACTGCAAGCTTAAAGCCCAGTGTTTTCTTGTTCAGGTTGCATGGTCAAGAAAAACTCCTGTCCCGAAAGCAATCTTCTATAAGGTTGGTATGTGGAGTACTTCAACGCAGCTTAACAATAGTAGCACCATTGTAAATGAGCACGGAACAAGAGGGAACCATCTCTCTTCCTAGTCTCTAGGTAAGGTGATAATAGCCCCCTGAAGAGGTGTCTGTGTTCCAAGGTTATGCACTGACATAAGATGATTTATTGAATTCCCAGCAAGAATAAATATGCATACTAGTGAAATTGAACCCCATGCAACCTGAAAATAGACTCTTGATTTCATTCCATGTTGCTTTTCTTTGTTACTTGGCTAGACTTCAAGGTGAAATTCTAAGCCGGTAAAATGTCCTCACCCATACATTGCTTTTTCTAATAGCGATCTTCAGGCATTCTGATCATGTGGATACTGAATAGGGAGAAATGCACAGCCTGAGCTAACCACAGTGAGGACCACAAATTGCCATGGTATTTTACTCTCATTCTAAATACTATGTTTACATTTTCAAACAGACAATAGAGAGCTATTATGGATCAACAAGGTTTGTTTGGAACACAGTATTATTTCCTAGTGATATTCACTGTACATACTAGTACCACAGTATGGCATAGTGTCATTGTAGCTTTGGAGAGAGATTTGACAAGCAGAGTAGACCGACCTTTCAGTCAAACAAGAGGCAGATCTGTCACTTCTTGGCCTTCAACTATGTCCTATCACTTCCCTGTCTGGCCTAATATGATCAAACCCTAACACGCATACAGGATCATGTTATTAGTTCTGACTCAGCCACTTTATTTGACACTTGGGAACAAAGTGCTAGCTTGGCAGAGATGCTCCTGTGTACTTAGAGAGGTGAGTAATACATGGACATTGGTACTTCAGTATAAACATGCATAGTAACTCTTTTCAAAGAGGAGACATTTAGTTTATTTTCCTTTGCATTATATCTTGTTTGAGGTGTTGACACAGCTGATTTCTCCTCATCTTTTTGGGATACGTTCCTGTTCCATGCCTTGCTAGTCACACAAACCCAATCCAGATACTGGGAGTCACAGGAGAACCATGTCCTCATTCAGCGTAGCCTATTTCATTATTCAGTTCTCTTTGCAGTATTGCATCACCTTGTGCATCAAATCTACCAAACAAACTGGCATCCATGGTGAGTTCGAATGGCTCACTCCGGGGAAAGGAATAGAGAGAAGAGGATGCCGAATGAATCATTCTAGAGCTTCACTTACCATTTCAAAGAGAGAGAGAAAAATACACTGAGATCTAGGCATTGAATATGTACTGTACATGTCATTATCCAGTCTCATCAAAAGCAGAATGTGAAATAAAAAAAGTATAGATTGTAAATCAAGTTTTGAATGTGGAGTTTCTGGTAGAATGTTATTGCTGTTTTTTTGCTGTGCGAAATCATGCTGTTGCTTTGTGAAGAAAGATAAGTGTGCATAGCTTATACATGTACATTAAATCATACATTCATAAAGCAAAGAATAAAAACTACCCTTCATGAGTCATGGGCTATATTGAATATAATGACTTGTAAGTGTTTCTAAGTGCTACATACGTACATTTCCTGTATTATTATAATTTTTTGGTGTTTTGTATTTTAGCCCCTTTATCTCTCCAATTTTGTGATAATCCTCGCTGCAACTCCCCAACTGGCCCGGGAGAGGCAAAGGTCGAGTCATGCGTCCTCTGAAACATGACCCGCCAAACCGCACTCCTTAACACCCGCCAGCTTAACCCAGAAGCCAGTCGCACCAATGTGTCGGTGGAAACGCCATTCAACTGACGACCGAGGTCAGCCTGCAGGCGCCCGGCCCGCCACAAGGAGTCACTAGAGCGCGATGAGTCAAGTAAAGTCCTCCCGGCCAAACTTTCCCCTAACCCGGACGAAGCTGGGCCAATTGTGCGCCGCCCTATGGGACTCCCGGTCACGGCTGGTTGTGACACAGCCTGGGAACGAACCCGGGTCGATGCAGTGCCTTAGACCACTGCGCCCCCGTAGTTCCTGTATTTTATTGGATTGAGAATCATTGAAAAATGTACAGGTGAAAACACTGTACACAACTTATCTTGTAATTAAAGCTCTGCCTTTTCCTACCAAGGAAAATTAGGAAAACCAGCCACAGTGCAGGAAATATAGGTCTGAACACACGCATTTGGGCTATGGCAACACACTGTAAACACAAAATATAACTACATATTATTTTTCCATTTTCATGGGTTTTGGGGCGATCCTAAAACACAGACAGCACATTTGTGTTGTAGCTGTGTTGTATACATCTGCCTCGCAGATGTGAGAAGAAATATTACTTGCGTGTGTTTTCCCTGGCGACTAACATTTGCATATTGACATGGTAAATCATGACAGGATACCAACTGTAATAATACCTTGAAGGAAGCTATTAATAAGGTGTTCATACAGAGTTGAACCTCCCTGAACACAACAGCCCTGCCTGCCTACCTGGAGCCAGGCTGGGGTCAGGAGCTCCACTGCCAAGGTTACACACCCCGCCTTCACTCAGGAACCCACACATTAACTGAATCCTCGTTCCACACTCATTACTCATGGCTTTAGGCAATGACAGGTTAAAATTCAGGAAGAGGAATGTGATTTGAAGCACTGTGAATGAAACCAATACCTCTGGAGTATAAGTATTACAATATCTATTGGGACATGAACCTATTTCGGTTTTTACACGTTCTGGTTTGAAATGGGTAGTTAACTGTGATACGTAACATTGATACGCCAAAGTGGTGACACACATTCTATGCATATAACTGACTTGTAAAGTTCAATTAAAAAAAAATCTATGTTGTGTATTGGAGGGACGTTTCGAGGCAGACAGCAGCAGTATTACTTAATATTAATATCTAGACAGAGGATAATGGAGAGCCATGATGGCCATTGCTTTATGTGGCATCTGACATAACTCACCCTATCTGACTTCCTTAGCACATAATACAGTTTTATAGTGTCCATTCTGACATCTTTTTAATGGTCTATGATCATGATGACTAACAGGGTTGGATCTTTCCTCTTTCATACCCATGCTTCATTTTAAAGGGACTTTTATTTAGTTATCAATGTCTTATAATCAATCAGTGGCATGAAATGAAAGCATTGGAACACTGTAATCCAATAAAGATGCAGCTGCATATAGATCACCATGCCGACAGGAGGCTTTTCAGTTTATATCATCTCCAGAGATCATGAACTGAGCGAACTGGCAAAGCCAAGCTGACAGACCATGCAATTAATATGACTAAGAGCTATGTGTGGATTAGAAGACAAATGAGGTTGCCATTCTCAGTTTCCTGTTCTACTCATCTGAGCCTATAAGTTTCCACTTGTGTTTTACATTGTCTGTGTATCAGCTAAGCTCCCACGACTTGTTATTCATTACACCGAGGTACACCAGTACAGAGTAGGAGAATATTTCAGCTTGAAGAAGTTCGGAGGATCAAGTTATATGGACGACATAACATAATGGGAATCCTTTCCTTAGAACAAGGCTATATAGTACACATCAAAGAAGAAATGGTGTAACATACACATACCTGTCTAGTCACACACATGCACACGCACACACACACACACTCTCACACTTTCACCTACCTTGAGGTGTTGGCGTATGGTGTCGCAGTCGCTCAGTGGGTTCAGTTTGAGCGTCTCTCCTAGGTTGTTGCAGCTGGAGCTCTGGTGCTGCAGTTCACAGCACACACACACACCGTCACTGTCAAACTTAATCTGGGGGAGAGAAAGGACAGGGGTAAGTAAAGGGGCTATTGGATATCAGTGAGAACTCACTGTACTTTTTCCCCACATTTGATAATTTTACAACAAACCCTAGCGCTGTGTCTCCTCTTCCTCCATTTGCATAAAGCAGAATCTTAATGCTTCTCTATGATGGAGATCAGACTTGCACCTCTATCTCTGCCCGCTCTGATACTTTCCTTGCCAGAATACACTCTTAGCACCTTTTTTTGTATCTAGAACCTAAAAGTTTTTTTGGGCTGTCCCCATAGGAGAACCCTTTCAAGAACCCTTTTTGGTTCCATGTAGTACCATTTCCACAGAGGGTTCTACATGGAACCAAAAATCGTTCTCCCTGGAACCAAAAAGGGTTCTCTAACATGACAGAGGAATCTACAGTGCAGGAGGATTACATAACAGTGAGTTGTAAGGCAGAGTTAACAGGGGGAGGATCTTGAGGTGCTGCTACAACTACTAACTATGTGACCCAGATTGTAAGGAGGCGGGACGTGAACCTACCCATCATGGGTTAATTGCATGGGGGAGTGAAGTCCATTAATATTTCAGTCATAGCGGGGTATATATGGTCTCCAAGGAGCCGTGTACAGTCGTAAAGGGAACTGGGAAAAGGCATTTCGTCTCGTATGCTAATCACTCAGTCAGCAGTAGTGAAGTCCTGCTGGTGAAAATGACAGATCTCTGGACCATTGTTCTAGCCTGGCTCTATACTCAACACACTATGAGCAACGCAAGCTCTACAGGGCAAAATATCGCTCGCTCTCTCTCTCCTGCTCTCACCCTCCTGCTCTCTCACTAGTTCTCCTACTCTGTCTACTGCTCTCTCACCTGCTCTCTCACTCTCTCTCCTGCTCTCCTGCTCTCTCTCGCTATTCTCTTGTGCTCTCTCTCTCACCTGCTCTCTCTCCTGCTCTCTCTCGCTATTCTCTTGTTCTCTCTCTCTCTCTCTCTCTCTCTCTCTCTCTCTCTCTCTCTCTCTCTCTCTCTCTCTCTCTCTCTCTCTCTCTCTCTCTCTCTCTCTCTCTCTCTCTCTCTCTCTCTCTCTCTCTCTCTCTCTCTCTCTCTCTCTCTCTCTCTCTCTCTCTCTCTCTCTCTCTCTCTCTCTCACACACACACACACTGTGGAGATCCTTGGAGGAAGTAGACTCGTGTATAGATGCATGATGTGGTGACCATGTTTGCATGTTCCTCATGCCCCAGCAGACCAGACGGGGGGTCTTGCGGTATGTCAGTGCCATATGAATGAACAATTAGATTAGAATATCTAAGTCTGCAGAGCAGCACAGCCATTGCAGTGTTGTTTTCCTTTTGAAAATCTATTCATGCATTGCTTTCATTTAATGGTGCAGTGTATGACAAGCTCTCTATTTCTGCAGATTTCTACGTTTTGGGTGTGAAACGGCGCGTGAAACAGTGATTTGAACGTCTGATGTCACTAGACACAACCAGAGAGGTAATCTACCAGCCTTAGCCACGTGAGCACTCCGCATAGGACCCATCATGCATTTCACCAGCCCATCCAAGATAGGCTTGATGAGACAAGTGGTTTGTCATTAGCCCAGAGAACCACCACCACCACCACCACCACCAACGAAGCAAAGCCTTCCAGTTCCCACACACAATGAGAACACCTCCTGCTCTGCTCTGGTTCCTGCTTTCTGTTCCAGAAGCGGTGAACAATCTATTCACACAGACAAAAACTGCATGAAAGTGGTTGATCCTTTCCAAAAGAATGTGGGATGCCCTCTAAACTAGTGATGCCATACTGAACAGGTTATGCACCTCGCCTGAACCAAATGCATCCTCAGGGAATGCTACTGTTTGTCCTCGCAATACACTGGAACTCTACCAGGTAGGCCAGCAGTCCTGATGGGGATGTTAGTGTACATCATGTGCAGGGCACTAGTGATGCCTGTCACATCCTCCCCCCTCCCTCCTTCCTCCATCAGATTCAGAAAACCTCAATGTGTTCAATGATGCAATTAATTTTGCAGCAATCACAATGCATACAGGTTAAATCCCATATTTAAAAGCAATAACATCAGAATAGCAAAGGATATTTACACAGAAGTCGGGACGGATAGACAGGCTCCCTGAGAAAGAAGTCTGGTTCTCCTCCGCTCTGCAGATCGTTCCTCTTCACAGAACCGCCCTTCTACGGGCCCCAACACATTGCATCTCAACTCGTGTCACCCGTCCCTAGTGTTGATGACGGGTGTAAAACATCTTGACAAACGTCTTGAGATGTAATGCCACGCCAAGCTACATTGGGCACTCGTAAAACAAGGGCTTTAATATCAACTTCCTGGAAGTGATTCAAGGAGAAGGCTTAGGCAGTGTGTCACAGGGAGTGGAGTAGTGCCATGCTAAAACTGATGACACACTCTCTGTGTGACCAGGTCCTGTGAATCATTACGTCACTCCGGCAACAATACCATTTACGAAGATAGGTTTCAAGTTGAGTCAACAGCTCAGTATTACATTCATGGACTTCTAATGTATACATTATTTTGATTTATTCACTATGCAAGATGGAGGCAGTTGACATTGATGGTGATGAAATACCCCAGTTGGATGGACTGTACAGGTGAATTACAGCTAACTGGAGAAAGGTCACCTCAGGAGCCTGGATGGAATAATAGATAGTCCTTACTTATTCACGCTCTCTTATTACTGCATAAGGAATGGAAATGAGTTCAATAAAGCCCAGCAGTGTTTATGTATCCACTGCAAAGCCTGCAAACAATGCCAGTGTGTTTAATTGATTAGACCAACTAAATTAGAATTCCCATGTGATTAATGTGGCTAGAATAGCAGATCCTCAGTGTAATTACCAACAGCAGTCATGTGAGGGGAACCATCCTCAGTTTAACTACTATGATGATTCGCTTTCCTCTTTTTCCCCTTTCTGCTTGACAGACGTGTGTTATTTCCAATGTTCTATAATAAGAAGAATTAAAACATTCGTTTTTTGCAAAGAGATGGATTGAATCAATAAAATTAAAGTCTAGTTGTCGTTGCCTCGCCTGCTACTGGGTCTGTCTGTGATACCGGGTCTGTCTGTGTTACTAGGTCTGTCTGTGTTACTAGGTCTGTCTGTGCTACTGGGTCTGTCTGTGCTACTGGGTCTGTCTGTGCTACTGGGTCTGTCTGTGTTACTAGGTCTGTCTGTGCTACTGGGTCTGTCTATGCTACTGGGTCTGTCTGTGCTACTGACTGTCTGTGCTACTAGGTATGTGCTATTGGGTCTGTCTGTGCTACTGGGTCTGTCTGTGTTACTAGGTCTGTCAGTGCTTCTGGGTCTGTCTGTGTTACTGGGCTGTCTATGCTACTGACTGTCTGTGCTACTGGGTCTGCCTGTGCTTCTGTGTCTGTCTGTGCTATTGAGTCTGTCTGTGTTACTGGGTATGTCTGTGTTACTAGGTCTGTCTGTACTACTGGGATTGTCTGTACTACTGGGATTGTCTGTGCTACTGGGTCCGTCTGTGCTACTGACTGTCTGTGCTACTGGGTCTGTCTGTGCTACTGGGTCTGTCTGTGCTACTGGGTCTGTCTGTGCTACTGACTGTCTGTGCTACTGGGTCTGTCTGTGCTTCTGGGTATGTCTGTGCTTTTGGGTCTGTCTGTGTTACTGGCTCTGTCTATGCTACTGGGTCTGTCTGTGCTTCTGGGTCTGTCTGTGCTTCTGGGTATGTCTGTGTTACTGGTTCTGTCTATGCTACTGGGTCTGTCTATGCTACCGGGTCTGTCTGTGTTACTGGGTCATCTGTCTGTGTTACTGGGTCATCTGTCTGTGCTACTGGGTCTGTCTGTGCTTCTGGGTCTGTCTGTGCTTCTGGGTATGTCTGTGTTACTGGTTCTGTCTATGCTACTGGGTCTGTCTATGCTACCGGGTCTGTCTGTGTTACTGGGTCATCTGTCTTTGCTACTGAGTCTGTCTATGCTATTGAGTCTCTCTGTGTTACTGGGTATGTCTGTGATTGGTGCTGGGGCAGACTGAAGCAGGGGAGAGAGATGGTAGAATGGGGCAATATTATGGTAAGGGGAATGCAGAATATCCCGTGGAGCCGACTACAGTGCTGATACAACCCCACACAACACAGTGGTCACAGAACAGAATAGGTAGGCTAGGGGCTTGAGCTGTTGTTCTGCTATAAGTAATCCCTTCATAGCCATCCATCTATTCAGCACACACAATACACATATACAAGCACACTGCACTACTCAGAGCTGGAGCCATGTAGAGAAGTACGGTATTCAAATATTTGTTTTAGTTTTTAATCCCCCAAAAGCTATTCATTATTTATAGCTTATTAAACACTAATTAAATGAGTCCAGAATTTATGGATTTCAGTATTTTCTTTTACAGAGAAAACCCTTTTAGAAGACTTTGAGAGCTGTGATTTTCTATGCCCTAACAGCATAGTTGATCTAGGAACTTTACTCGTCATGAGTCTATAGATTCATGTAATCTATGCTAGTATGAGGTACGCAACTCCTTCCCCAGCCTGATCCTGACACATACGTTGTGCCACACCATCTGAAAACGGGAAGCTCTGTGAATTTGACACAGGAACAGAAATGAAACCTGCCGCAGACAGCAGACAAATTGAAAGCTCTCTCTCCCCAGACGGCGGATTATTATGTTTTTCTTAATAATTAAACGATGAGCTCCAGTGGGTAATCAGACAGACAAACGGCACTGAGCCCTACTATTAAGAAGGACGTAGGAGTGGCTGGTGTTATGTATTTATTTTTACTGTGAGCTGGGTGGGTGGGGCGGTGCTCTGCACACTGATTCAACTGGTGTGTGAGACTGACGGATCTCAGACAGGCTAGGGCCTTTCAACACCAGGTGCCACAACTCCTTCATATGAACAGGGGCCCCACCGCATCAACCGGCCCCTGTTAAGATGGAAGAGATAGGGAACCAGTACTGGCCCCTGTAGATGGGAGAGATAGGGAACCAGTACTGGCCCCTGTAGATGGGAGAGATAGGGAACCAGTACTGGCCCCTGTAGATGGGAGAGATAGGGAACCAGTACTGGCCCCTGTAGATGGGAGAGATAGGGAACCAGTACTGGCCCCTGTAGATGGGAGAGATAGGGAACCAGTACTGGCCCCTGTAGATGGGAGAGATAGGGAACCAGTACTGGCCCCTGTAGATGGGAGAGATAGGGAACCAATACTGGCCCCTGTAGATGGGAGAGATAGGGCACATGCAGGGGGGGCAGAGGGGGTAGAGGGGCAGGGCACTGGTCTCTCACCAGCTGACAGTCCTCCAGAGAGTTGACCAACTGAGCGTTCTGGCAGGACAGGATGGAGCCAGCCAGGTTGAGCATCACACACACCGCCGACAGCAGCATGAAGAAGGTGATCTGTGGAGAGACAGAGTAGAGATGTTGAGATGTATAGAGCAACAGTAGACCCACACAATACAGCCATAACATCATGTCCTCAGGAAATATATCACCAGTTGATTTAATGATCATGTTGTCTTGTGGTAGGCAGCAATGTGTTTTTTTTATGCATGGTTACAGTGAGAGGGAAGGCTTCACCAATCAATATTGACTGATTGACTGATTACAATGACTAATAAGGGGGAGGAAAAGGCAGCAGATGATCACAGAAATCAATAACCCTTTTTCTCAAACAATTTAAGTCCATCTAAGATAAATGTAATCTAACCCATGGATAACCCATCTGCTCAGAGGTTAAGAGCACAAACACCACGCATGCATATTGACATTTGACAGACCAACTCTTTACATTGCTCCTAGTAACACTGTCCCTTATAGTTACAGGACTGTCCCTTATATATTTTCTCACAATGCCTTTCGTATCTAGTGTCACCTGAAGACCTAAAGCCCTGATGAAGGATGGTCGGGTAGAGGAACCAATCTCCTCCTAATTCCTCAGCCCAACTCCAATCAACACTACTGCTTCCCTACAGCCTGATAGATCTCTTCTGTGGCAATTTCCCCCCTCTCTGCACTGTCACCAGAGTGGCTACCTCCATGTTCCCCCTCTAGTCTCCCATTAAAAACAATTATTTTTATTTTATAGCTGACAGTCCCAGGAAATACATCATGTGAGGAGAAATAGAGTGAACATTTGGGCTCCTTTAAATCACAGTTCAAGTGTAATAGAATGGGTTTAAAGCCGTGAGAGGCCTCTGCCAGTAGATTACAAGGCAGAGCCGGGTCCTGTATATCAGGCCTGGACTTCGTCTACACATACTGTAGCCTGTTTGATTTACAGCCCTGGTCCTGGTGCTGCACCCGATGGAACATTAACCCAGACGGGAGGGCCAGGAGGCAGGGGAGGGACACAGGGGACACCAGCCCAGCCTGGGGGTGGGAGGGAAGTGGGAGGGGAGGACAAGACACATTTACCGAGAAAGAGGTTGAAAAACAGACACATGTACAGATGGAGAGGAGGAGAGAGAGCGAGGGAACGAAGGAGGAACAGAGGGAGAGATGGTGTAAACAGATGGAGAGATACTTTTAAATGCTTTTCACCATGGCAGGAAATTGTAGGATTGAAAGGTTGATCGGCACAGTTCGATGGAGGTAGACCACTATATCAGAGGAGAAACACACTACCCCAGGCATTATTCCTTGGCTGTGTGCCCATGGAGGAAATGCCTGGGGTACTGACACTGACAGTAACTGGTTGTCAGTAGAAATATGACTACATCCAACCAACTCCATGTCTTTTCAATAAGAACTATGACGTAATAGCCAATAAGGGGTTGTGACGGCTAGAAAGATGGTGGTTTCAGTTGGACTTATAGACTCAGGTCTTTAAGACTCAATTCAGCTGCTACGAATCTATGAATTTAAACTAAAACATGAGGAGGGACAGAGAAAACAGTTTGAAAGGAAGAGTTAGATCAGAAGATCAGAGAAATAACATAGAATATTTGTGTGTCCATAGGGTGGTTTCCCAGACACAGACTATGCCAAATCTGGGAAAAGTATTTTGGAAAGGTGTTTTTTTGGTCCAGGACTAGGCTTCATTTGTGTCCTGGAAACTGCCCCTGTATGTATACGTGTACTCTCTGCCCCTGTATGTATACGCGTACTCTCTTCCCCTGTATGTATACGTGTACTCTCTGCCCCTGTATGTATAAGTGTACTCTCTGCCTCTGTATGTATACGTGTACTCTCTGCCCCTGTATGTATACGTGTACTCTCTGCCCCTGTATGTATATGTGTACTCTCTGCCCCTGTATGTATATGTGTACTCTCTGCCCCTGTATGTATACGTGTACTCTCTGCCCCTGTATGTATACGTGTACTCTCTGCCTCTGTATGTATACGTGTACTCTCTGCCCCTGTATGTATACGTGTACTCTCTGCCCCTGTATGTATACGTGTACTCTCTGCCTCTGTATGTATACGTGTACTCTCTGCCCCTGTATGTATACGTGTACTCTCTGCCCCTGTATGTATACGTGTACTCTCTGCCTCTGTATGTATACGTGTACTCTCTGCCCCTGTATGTATACGTGTACTCTCTTCCCCTGTATGTATATGTGTACTCTCTGCCTCTGTATGTATATGTGTACTCTCTGCCTCTGTATGTATACGTGTACTCTCTTCCTCTGTATGTATACGTGTACTCTCTGCCCCTGTATGTATATGTGTACTCTCTGCCTCTGTATGTATATGTGTACTCTCTGCCTCTGTATGTATATGTGTACTCTCTGCCCCTGTATGTATATGTGTACTCTCTGCCCCTGTATGTATATGTGTACTCTCTGCCCCTGTATGTATACGTGTACTCTCTGCCCCTGTATGTATATGTGTACTCTCTGCCCCTGTATGTATATGTGTACTCTCTGCCTCTGTATGTATATGTGTACTCTCTGCCCCTGTATGTATATGTGTACTCTCTGCCCCTGTATGTATATGTGTACTCTCTGCCCCTGTATGTATACGTGTACTCTCTGCCCCTGTATGTATATGTGTACTCTCTGCCCCTGTATGTATACGTGTACTCTCTGCCCCTGTATGTATACGTGTACTCTCTGCCCCTGTATGTATATGTGTACTCTCTGCCCCTGTATGTATATGTGTACTCTCTGCCCCTGTATGTATATGTGTACTCTCTGCCCCTGTATGTATATGTGTACTCTCTGCCCCTGTATGTATATGTGTACTCTCTGCCCCTGTATGTATATGTGTACTCTCTGCCCCTGTATGTATATGTGTACTCTCTGCCTCTGTATGTATATGTGTACTCTCTGCCTCTGTATGTATATGTGTACTCTCTGCCTCTGTATGTATATGTGTACTCTCTGCCCCTGTATGTATATGTGTACTCTCTGCCTCTGTATGTATATGTGTACTCTCTGCCCCTGTATGTATATGTGTACCCTTATGCACTTTTCATTTCTAGCTTAAACGTGCATGAGGGTGTTTAAACACGGATCATAAAGTGCACCTGTATTTCCAAGTTAATATGTTAATTAACCTTGGATTGTCACATCACTGTGTGTGTGTGTGTGTGTGTGTGTGTGTGTGTGTGTGTGTGTGTGTGTTACTAAACTAAACTAAACTGCCATATGGTAAGAAAAGACACACTGCTTTAGATGTTCACCTTCAGAGAGACTGTGACGGTCAACATCTTCAGAGAACAACACTTTTCCCCATGCTTCAAATGTCTCATCACTGACGTTAAAGGAAACAAGCAGAAAGCTGAGAACTTTGTGTAAAGACATGAATTAGCTTGACTGAGAATAGAACGAGGCTATGACAATGACCATTTCGTAAGGCAGAGATGGAGCAGAGAGACCGTTCCTCCAACATCAGTCGTAAAACGCCTATTAACGGGCACCTCTGAGTGTTCGCCTCATCGCCAGCTGAACACAGCCAATCAAACGAACTGCTCAATCTCACCAGGTTTTCTGCTGCTCTCTCTGTGGCAATTCCCACTGAGTGGAAAATGCCCCATAGTGTGAGGTACATTTCCGTAAAACAATCATATATTTATACAATCATACTAAATATGTTGTTACAATGTGTGTTTACTGTTTAGATTGTGGTGGAACTCACAAATTCCCTTTCAATATTAAATCAGACTCTCCAAGGATGTTCTGACAAGACATCCCAGGTCCAATCTGAGACGAGCAAAACCAGCATTCTATTCTATGTTATTCTATTTGTTTTAATTTGTTTCTGTTCATTTATTTTCCGTCTTTGTTTCCATTATCTTCCTTTTCATTGCTTTCCATAAATTGAATTCAGCACCAATGAGAAGGCAGACAGGTAAGTGTCTGCAGTAAATCTCATTAATAGCTGACTTTATCGTCTGTGCCTTATAGCTAACCTGACTGAATGGCTGTTCTTTTAGAGTCATATTTCACCAACACATACCTGTCTCCTGGGCTAATGAAAATGTGTGGCTCCACACTGGCTCTGTGTTCTAATTACCATTTGGGATCACATTGCACTGTTTAACAGACACTCATTAATTACCGTCCGCCACCATGCCCCCAGCATGACAAACAGACTGATTGACAGACTAGCAGACACTGCTAGGGAATGCCGTCAGAGTTAGGGTCAATACCATTTTTTATTCAGTCAATTCAGGAAGTACACTGAAATTCCAATTCAGTTTACTTCCTGGAACCCAACTCTGCATGCCACTGAGGGGCCGGGGAGATTTACACCGCGTGTCACAGTCACCATTTAACACTCACCAGGATGCTAATATATCCCCACCATTTTGTTTTCTGATCGGTGGACAGGGGATGGAAAACACACAAGGCCCAGACATGGACTTTTTCCATCAGGGCGCTAATCATTCATACATACAGTCATTTCCCTCATGTGTAGTATGGTGCTGTATGAGGACCCATGTGTAGTATGGTACTGTATGAGGATCCATGTGTGATACTGTATGAGGATCCATGTGTAGTATGATACTGTATGAGGATCCATGTGTAGTATGGTACTGTATGAGGACCCATGTGTAGTATGGTACTGTATGAGGATCCATGTGTAGTATGGTACTGTATGAGGATCCATGTGTAGTATGGTACTGTATGAGGATCCATGTGTAGTATGGTACTGTATGAGGACCCATGTGTAGTATGGTACTCTCTGTATGAGGACCCATGTGTAGTATGGTACTGTATGAGGATCCATGTGTAGTATGGTACTGTATGAGGATCCATGTGTAGTATGGTACTGTATGAGGACCCATGTGTAGTATGGTACTGTATGAGGATCCATGTGTAGTGTGGTACTGTATGAGGATCCATGTGTAGTATGGTACTGTATGAGGATCCATGTGTAGTATGGTACTTTATGAGGATCCATGTGTAGTATGGTACTGTATGAGGATCCATGTGTAGTATGGTACTGTATGAGGATCCATGTGTAGTATGGTACTGAGGATCCATGTGTAGTATGGTACTGTATGAGGATCCATGTGTAGTATGGTACTGTATGAGGATCCATGTGTAGTATGGTACTGTATGAGGATCCATGTGTAGTATGGTACTGTATGAGGATCCATGTGTAGTATGGTACTGTATGAGGATCCATGTGTAGTATGGTACTGTATGAGGATCCATGTGTAGTATGGTACTGTATGAGGACCCATGTGTAGTATGGTACTGTATGAGGATCCATGTGTAGTATGGTACTGTATGAGGACCCATGTGTAGTATGGTACTGTATGAGGATCCATGTGTATTATGGTACTGTATGAGGACCCATGTGTGGTATGGTACTGTATGAGGATCCATGTGTAGTATGGTACTGTATGAGGATCCATGTGTATTATGGTACTGTATGAGGACCCATGTGTAGTATGGTACTGTATGAGGATCCATGTGTATTATGGTACTGTATGAGGACCCATGTGTAGTATGGTACTGTATGAGGATCCATGTGTAGTATGGTACTGTATGAGGACCCATGTGTTGTATGGTACTGTATGAGGATCCATGTGTAGTATGGTACTGTATGAGGATCCATGTGTATTATGGTACTGTATGAGGACCCATGTGTAGTATGGTACTGTATGAGGATCCATGTGTATTATGCCCCTGGTACTGTATGAGGACCCATGTGTAGTATGGTACTGTATGAGGATCCATGTGTAGTATGGTACTGTATGAGGACCCATGTGTAGTATGGTACTGTATGAGGACCCATGTGTAGTATGGTACTGTATGAGGACCCATGTGTAGTATGGTACTGTATGAGGACCCATGTGTAGTATGGTACTGTATGAGGATCCATGTGTAGTATGGTACTGTATGAGGACCCATGTGTAGTATGGTACTGTATGAGGATCCATGTGTAGTATGGTACTGTATGAGGATCCATGTGTATTATGGTACTGTATGAGGACCCATGTGTAGTATGGTACTGTATGAGGATCCATGTGTGTAGTATGGTACTGTATGAGGACCCATGTGTAGTATGGTACTGTATGAGGATCCATGTGTAGTATGGTACTGTATGAGGATCCATGTGTAGTATGGTACTGTATGAGGATCCATGTGTAGTATGGTACTGTATGAGGATCCATGTGTAGTATGGTACTGTATGTATATGTGTATGTATGAGGACCCATGTGTAGTATGGTACTGTATAAGGATCCATGTGTAGTATGGTACTGTATGAGGATCCATGTGTAGTATGGTACTGTATGAGGACCCATGTGTTGTATGGTACTGTATGAGGATCCATGTGTAGTATGGTACTGTATGAGGATCCATGTGTGTATGATACTGTATGAGGACCCATGTGTAGTATGGTACTGTATGAGGATCCATGTAGTATGGTACTGTATGAGGATCCATGTGTAGTATGGTACTGTATGAGGATCCATGTGTAGTATGATACTGTATGAGGACCCATGTGTAGTATGGTACTGTATGAGGATCCATGTGTGATACTGTATGAGGATCCATGTGTAGTATGATACTGTATGAGGATCCATGTGTAGTATGGTACTGTATGAGGACCCATGTGTAGTATGGTACTGTATGAGGATCCATGTGTAGTATGGTACTGTATGAGGATCCATGTGTAGTATGATACTGTATGAGGATCCATGTGTAGTATGGTACTGTATGAGGATCCATGTGTAGTATGGTACTGTATGAGGATCCATGTGTAGTATGGTACTGTATGAGGATCCATGTGTAGTATGGTACTGTATGAGGATCCATGTGTAGTATGGTACTGTATGAGGACCCATGTGTAGTATGGTACTGTATGAGGACCCATGTGTAGTATGGTACTGTATGAGGATCCATGTGTAGTATGGTACTGTATGAGGATCCATGTGTAGTATGGTACTGTATGAGGACCCATGTGTAGTATGGTACTGTATGAGGATCCATGTGTAGTGTGGTACTGTATGAGGATCCATGTGTAGTATGGTACTGTATGAGGATCCATGTGTAGTATGGTACTGTATGAGGATCCATGTGTAGTATGGTACTGTATGAGGATCCATGTGTAGTATGGTACTGTATGAGGATCCATGTGTAGTATGGTACTGTATGAGGATCCATGTGTAGTATGGTACTGTATGAGGATCCATGTGTAGTATGGTACTGTATGAGGATCCATGTGTAGTATGGTACTGTATGAGGATCCATGTGTAGTATGGTACTGCCTCTGAGGATCCATGTAGTATGGTACTGTATGAGGATCCATGTGTAGTATGGTACTGTATGAGGATCCATGTGTAGTATGGTACTGTATGAGGACCCATGTGTAGTATGGTACTGTATGAGGATCCATGTGTAGTATGATACTGTATGAGGATCCATGTGTAGTATGGTACTATGAGGATCCATGTGTATTATGGTACTGTATGAGGACCCATGTGTGGTATGGTACTGTATGAGGATCCATGTGTAGTATGGTACTGTATGAGGATCCATGTGTATTATGGTACTGTATGAGGACCCATGTGTAGTATGGTACTGTATGAGGATCCATGTGTATTATGGTACTGTATGAGGACCCATGTGTAGTATGGTACTGTATGAGGATCCATGTGTAGTATGGTACTGTATGAGGACCCATGTGTTGTATGGTACTGTATGAGGATCCATGTGTAGTATGGTACTGTATGAGGATCCATGTGTATTATGGTACTGTATGAGGACCCATGTGTAGTATGGTACTGTATGAGGATCCATGTGTATTATGGTACTGTATGAGGACCCATGTGTAGTATGGTACTGTATGAGGATCCATGTGTAGTATGGTACTGTATGAGGACCCATGTGTAGTATGGTACTGTATGAGGACCCATGTGTAGTATGGTACTGTATGAGGACCCATGTGTAGTATGGTACTGTATGAGGACCCATGTGGTACTGTATGGTACTGTATGAGGATCCATGTGTAGTATGGTACTGTATGAGGACCCATGTGTAGTATGGTACTGTATGAGGATCCATGTGTAGTATGGTACTGTATGAGGATCCATGTGTAGTATGGTACTGTATGAGGACCCATGTGTAGTATGGTACTGTATGAGGATCCATGTGTAGTATGGTACTGTATGAGGACCCATGTGTAGTATGGTACTGTATGAGGATCCATGTGTAGTATGGTACTGTATGAGGATCCATGTGTAGTATGGTACTGTATGAGGATCCATGTGTAGTATGGTACTGTATGAGGATCCATGTGTAGTATGGTACTGTATGAGGATCCATGTGTAGTATGGTACTGTATGAGGATCCATGTGTAGTATGGTACTGTATGAGGATCCATGTGTAGTATGGTACTGTATGAGGACCCATGTGTAGTATGGTACTGTATGAGGATCCATGTGTAGTATGGTACTGTATGAGGATCCATGTGTAGTATGATACTGTATGAGGATCCATGTGTAGTATGGTACTGTATGAGGATCCATGTGTAGTATGGTACTGTATGAGGATCCATGTGTAGTATGGTACTGTATGAGGATCCATGTGTAGTATGATACTGTATGAGGATCCATGTGTAGTATGGTACTGTATGAGGATCCATGTGTAGTATGGTACTGTATGAGGATCCATGTGTAGTATGGTACTGTATGAGGACCCATGTGTAGTATGGTACTGTATGAGGACCCATGTGTAGTATGGTACTGTATGAGGATCCATGTGTAGTATGGTACTGTATGAGGACCCATGTGTAGTATGGTACTGTATGAGGATCCATGTGTAGTATGGTACTGTATGAGGATCCATGTGTAGTATGGTACTGTATGAGGATCCATGTGAGTATGGTACTGTATGAGGACCCATGTGTAGTATGGTACTGTATGAGGACCCATGTGTAGTATGGTACTGTATGAGGACCCATGTGTAGTATGGTACTGTATGAGGATCCATGTGTAGTATGGTACTGTATGAGGACCCATGTGTAGTATGGTACTGTATGAGGACCCATGTGTAGTATGGTATGACCACCCACAGGGACGTGTGCAGTTGAAATATGACAGGAAGTTTGAGTCAGTCAGACCAGTCACACAGAGGCAGAATGAGGGAATGATGAGAAGACTGTCTGCAAGCTGCAGAGACATGCAACGAGCTGTAGGTCTAACCAACTTTAACCATGAAACAAGAACTAAATAAAATACATCAAATATTCTGTATAATACTAAATTAGTCGTTTTGTACAAATATGCAGTATGCCTACACTTCCTTAATTAACCAATCGACATTTAGTGTGTGGAGGGTTGAGGAGAGCCGTCAGACTGTAGAACTGGGATATTTTTTTAAAAAGCTTTTGCAAACTGAAGGGTGCTTCAAGAGAACAGCTTTGACTTCACTGGCAAGGATATACATGTTGCTGGTAAAGCTGCACGTAGAAAATGGCTCTAATTTGGACAAAGATGGCTAATATCTTTCCACTTTACAACTCTCCTCATCCCTCTATGACGCAAACTGAAAAACAAAACCATAAATCTGGTTTATAATCTGTTTATTTGCAGAGTAATGTGTCTTTGGTCTAGATTGCTGTTGTTGTCATCCCCTCAATGGTGTTGAAAGCCTTGCGGCCCCATACAGCCCCTCGTCCGCCTATAGCAGTGTCCAGCTCAGTCAAATGTAACATGATAATTGCAGTGTTGACGGAGCATTAGCATTCCATGGGGGACACGTCTGTCTCTGACCCCAGTAACACTGCAGCCCACCAGACGTGTCTGTCTCTGACCCCAGTAACACTGCAGCCCACCAGACGTGTCTGTCTCTGACCCCAGTAACACTGCAGCCCACCAGACCTGTCTGTCTCTGACCCCAGTAACACTGCAGCCCACCAGACCTGTCTGTCTCTGACCACAGTAACACTGCAGCCCACCAGACCTGTCTGTCTCTGACCCCAGTAACACTGCAGCCCACCAGACCTGTCTGTCTCTGACCCCAGTAACACTGCAGCCCACCAGACCTGTCTGTCTCTGACCCCAGTAACACTGCAGCCCACCAGACCTGTCTGTCTCTGACCCCAGTAACACTGTAGCCCACCAGACCTGTCTGTCTCTGACCCCAGTAACACTGTAGCCCACCAGACCTGTCTGTCTCTGACCCCAGTAACACTGTAGCCCACCAGACCTGTCTGTCTCTGACCCCAGTAACACTGCAGCCCACCAGACCCGTCTGTCTCTGACCCCAGTAACACTGCAGCCCACCAGACCCGTCTGTCTCTGACCCCAGTAACACTGCAGCCCACCAGACCTGTCTGTCTCTGACCCCAGTAACACTGCAGCCCACCAGACCTGTCTGTCTCTGACCACAGTAACACTGCAGCCCACCAGACCTGTCTGTCTCTGACCCCAGTAACACTGTAGCCCACCAGACCTGTCTGTCTCTGACCCCAGTAACACTGCAGCCCACCAGACCTGTCTGTCTCTGACCCCAGTAACACTGCAGCCCACCAGACCCGTCTGTCTCTGACCCCAGTAACACTGCAGCCCACCAGACCTGTCTGTCTCTGACCCCAGTAACACTGTAGCCCACCAGACCTGTCTGTCTCTGACCCCAGTAACACTGCAGCCCACCAGGCCTGTCTGTCTCTGACCCCAGTAACACTGCAGCCCACCAGACCTGTCTGTCTCTGACCACAGTAACACTGCAGCCCACCAGACCTGTCTGTCTCTGACCCCAGTAACACTGTAGCCCACCAGACCCGTCTGTCTCTGACCCCAGTAACACTGTAGCCCACCAGACCTGTCTGACTCTGACCCCAGTAACACTGCAGCCCACCAGACCCGTCTGTCTCTGACCCCAGTAACACTGCAGCCCACCAGACCCGCTGTCTCTGACCCCAGTAACACTGCAGCCCACCAGACCCGTCTGTCTCTGACCCCAGTAACACTGTAGCCCACCAGACCCGTCTGTCTCTGACCCCATTAATACTGCAGCCCACCAGACCTGTCTGTCTCTGACCCCAGTAACACTGCAGCCCACCAGGCCTGTCTGTCTCTGACCCCAGTAACACTGCAGCCCACCAGGCCTGTCTGTCTCTGACCCCAGTAACACTGCAGCCCACCAGGCCTGTCTGTCTCTGACCCCAGTAACACTGCAGCCCACCAGGCCTGTCTGTCTCTGACCCCAGTAACACTGCAGCCCACCAGGTCTGTCTGTCTCTGACTCCAGTAACACTGCAGCCCACCAGGCCTGTCTGTCTCTGACCCCAGTAACACTGCAGCCCACCAGTCCTGTCTGTCTCTGACCCCAGTAACACTGCAGCCCACCAGGCCTGTCTGTCTCTGACCACAGTAACACTGCAGCCCACCAGACCTGTCTGTCTCTGACCACAGTAACACTGCAGCCCACCAGACCTGTCTGTCTCTGACCCCAGTAACACTGCAGCCCACCAGACCTGTCGGTCTCTGACCCCAGTAATACTGCAGCCCACCAGACCTGTCTGTCTCTGACCACAGTAACACTGCAGCCCACCAGGCCTGTCGGTCTCTGACCCCAGTAATACTGCAGCCCACCAGACCCGTCGGTCTCTGACCCCAGTAATACTGCAGCCCACCAGACCCGTCGGTCTCTGACCCCAGTAATACTGCAGCCCACCAGACCTGTCTGTCTCTGACCCCAGTAACACTGCAGCCCACCAGACCTGTCGGTCTCTGACCCCAGTAATACTGCAGCCCACCAGACCTGTCGGTCTCTGACCCCAGTAACACTGCAGCCCACCAGACCTGTCGGTCTCTGACCCCAGTAATACTGCAGCCCACCAGACCTGTCTGTCTCTGACCACAGTAACACTGCAGCCCACCAGGCCTGTCGGTCTCTGACCCCAGTAATACTGCAGCCCACCAGACCCGTCGGTCTCTGACCCCAGTAATACTGCAGCCCACCAGACCCGTCGGTCTCTGACCCCAGTAATACTGCAGCCCACCAGACCTGTCGGTCTCTGACCCCAGTAACACTGCAGCCCACCAGACCTGTCGGTCTCTGACCCCAGTAATACTGCAGCCCACCAGACCTGTCTGTCTCTGACCACAGTAACACTGCAGCCCACCAGGCCTGTCGGTCTCTGACCCCAGTAATACTGCAGCCCACCAGACCCGTCGGTCTCTGACCCCAGTAATACTGCAGCCCACCAGACCCGTCGGTCTCTGACCCCAGTAATACTGCAGCCCACCAGACCTGTCTGTCTCTGACCCCAGTAACACTGCAGCCCACCAGACCTGTCGGTCTCTGACCCCAGTAATACTGCAGCCCACCAGACCTGTCGGTCTCTGACCCCAGTAACACTGCAGCCCACCAGACCTGTCGGTCTCTGACCCCAGTAATACTGCAGCCCACCAGACCTGTCTGTCTCTGACCACAGTAACACTGCAGCCCACCAGGCCTGTCGGTCTCTGACCCCAGTAATACTGCAGCCCACCAGACCCGTCGGTCTCTGACCCCAGTAATACTGCAGCCCACCAGACCCGTCGGTCTCTGACCCCAGTAATACTGCAGCCCACCAGACCTGTCTGTCTCTGACCCCAGTAACACTGCAGCCCACCAGACCTGTCGGTCTCTGACCCCAGTAATACTGCAGCCCACCAGACCCGTCGGTCTCTGACCCCAGTAACACTGCAGCCCACCAGGCCTGTCTGTCTCTGACCCCAGTAACACTGCAGCCCACCAGGCCTGTCTGTCTCTGACCCCAGTAACACTGCAGCCCACCAGGCCTGTCTGTCTCTGACCCCAGTAACACTGCAGCCCACCAGGCCTGTCTGTCTCTGACCACAGTAACACTGCAGCCCACCAGACCTGTCTGTCTCTGACCACAGTAACACTGCAGCCCACCAGACCTGTCTGTCTCTGACCCCAGTAACACTGCAGCCCACCAGACCTGTCGGTCTCTGACCCCAGTAATACTGCAGCCCACCAGACCTGTCTGTCTCTGACCACAGTAACACTGCAGCCCACCAGGCTTGTCGGTCTCTGACCCCAGTAATACTGCAGCCCACCAGACCCGTCGGTCTCTGACCCCAGTAATACTGCAGCCCACCAGACCTGTCTGTCTCTGACCACAGTAACACTGTAGCCCACCAGACCTGTCTGTCTCTGACCCCAGTAACACTGTAGCCCACCAGACCTGTCTGTCTCTGACCCCAGTAACACTGCAGCCCACCAGACCCGTCTGTCTCTGACCCCATTAATACTGCAGCCCACCAGACGTGTCTGTCTCTGACCCCAGTAACACTGCAGCCCACCAGACGTGTCTGTCTCTGACCCCAGTAACACTGCAGCCCACCAGACCTGTCTGTCTCTGACCCCAGTAACACTGCAGCCCACCAGACCTGTCTGTCTCTGACCCCAGTAACACTGTAGCCCACCAGACCTGTCTGTCTCTGACCCCAGTCACACTGCAGCCCACCAGACCTGTCTCTCTCTGACCCCAGTAACACTGCAGCCCACCAGACCCGTCTGTCTCTGACCCCAGTAACACTGCAGCCCACCAGACCCGTCTGTCTCTGACCCCAGTAACACTGCAGCCCACCAGACCCGTCTTACTCTGACCCCATTAATACTGCAGCCCACCAGACCTGTCTGTCTCTGACCCCAGTAACACTGCAGCCCACCAGGCCTGTCTGTCTCTGACCCCAGTAACACTGCAGCCCACCAGGCCTGTCTGTCTCTGACCCCAGTAACACTGCAGCCCACCAGGCCTGTCTGTCTCTGACCCCAGTAACACTGCAGCCCACCAGGCCTGTCTGTTTCTGACCCCAGTAACACTGCAGCCCACCAGGCCTGTCTGTCTCTGACCACAGTAACACTGCAGCCCACCAGGCCTGTCTGTCTCTGACCACAGTAACACTGCAGCCCACCAGGCCTGTCTGTCTCTGACCCCAGTAACACTGCAGCCCACCAGGCCTGTCTGTCTCTGACCACAGTAACACTGCAGCCCACCAGGCCTGTCTGTCTCTGACCCCAGTAACACTGCAGCCCACCAGGCCTGTCTGTCTCTGACCCCAGTAACACTGCAGCCCACCAGGCCTGTCTGTTTCTGACCCCAGTAACACTGCAGCCCACCAGGCCTGTCTGTCTCTGACCACAGTAACACTGCAGCCCACCAGGCCTGTCGGTCTCTGACCCCAGTAATACTGCAGCCCACCAGACCCGTCGGTCTCTGACCACAGTAACACTGCAGCCCACCAGGCCTGTCGGTCTCTGACCCCAGTAATACTGCAGCCCACCAGACCTGTCTGTCTCTGACCCCAGTAACACTGCAGCCCACCAGGCCTGTCTGTCTCTGACCCCAGTAACACTGCAGCCCACCAGGCCTGTCTGTCTCTGACCCCAGTAACACTGCAGCCCACCAGGCCTGTCTGTCTCTGACCCCAGTAACACTGCAGCCCACCAGACCTGTCGGTCTCTGACCCCAGTAATACTGCAGCCCACCAGACCTGTCTGTCTCTGACCACAGTAACACTGCAGCCCACCAGGCCTGTCGGTCTCTGACCCCAGTAATACTGCAGCCCACCAGACCCGTCGGTCTCTGACCCCAGTAATACTGCAGCCCACCATACCTGTCTGTCTCTGACCACAGTAACACTGTAGCCCACCAGACCTGTCTGTCTCTGACCCCAGTAACACTGTAGCCCACCAGACCTGTCTGTCTCTGACCCCAGTAACACTGCAGCCCACCAGACCCGTCTGTCTCTGACCCCATTAATACTGCAGCCCACCAGACGTGTCTGTCTCTGACCCCAGTAACACTGCAGCCCACCAGACGTGTCTGTCTCTGACCCCAGTAACACTGCAGCCCACCAGACCTGTCTGTCTCTAACCCCAGTAACACTGCAGCCCACCAGACCTGTCTGTCTCTGACCCCAGTAACACTGTAGCCCACCAGACCTGTCTGTCTCTGACCCCAGTCACACTGCAGCCCACCAGACCTGTCTCTCTCTGACCCCAGTAACACTGCAGCCCACCAGACCCGTCTGTCTCTGACCCCAGTAACACTGCAGCCCACCAGACCCGTCTGTCTCTGACCCCAGTAACACTGCAGCCCACCAGACCCGTCTTACTCTGACCCCATTAATACTGCAGCCCACCAGACCTGTCTGTCTCTGACCCCAGTAACACTGCAGCCCACCAGGCCTGTCTGTCTCTGACCCCAGTAACACTGCAGCCCACCAGGCCTGTCTGTCTCTGACCCCAGTAACACTGCAGCCCACCAGGCCTGTCTGTCTCTGACCCCAGTAACACTGCAGCCCACCAGGCCTGTCTGTTTCTGACCCCAGTAACACTGCAGCCCACCAGGCCTGTCTGTTTCTGACCCCAGTAACACTGCAGCCCACCAGGCCTGTCTGTCTCTGACCACAGTAACACTGCAGCCCACCAGGCCTGTCGGTCTCTGACCCCAGTAATACTGCAGCCCACCAGACCAGTCGGTCTCTGACCCCAGTAATACTGCAGCCCACCAGACCTGTCTGTCTCTGACCCCAGTAACACTGCAGCCCACCAGACCTGTCTGTCTCTGACCCCAGTAACACTGCAGCCCACCAGACCCGTCTGTCTCTGACCCCATTAATACTGCAGCCCACCAGACCCGTCTGTCTCTGACCCCATTAATACTGCAGCCCACCAGACCCGTCTGTTTCTGACCCCATTAATACTGCAGCCCACCAGACCCTGTCTGTCTCTGACCCCAGTAACACTGCAGCCCACCAGACCTGTCTGTCTCTGACCCCAGTAACACTGTAGCCCACCAGACCTGTCTGTCTCTGACCCCAGTAACACTGTAGCCCACCAGACCTGTCTGTCTCTGACCCCAGTAACACTGCAGCCCACCAGACATGTCTGTCTCTGACCCCAGTAACACTGCAGCCCACCAAGCCTGTCTGTCTCTGACCCCAGTAACACTGTAGCCCACCAGATCTGTCTGTCTCTGACCACAGTAACACTGCAGCCCACCAGGCCTGACTGCCTCTGTCCACCACTACACTGCAGACAGACAAGCTCATTAACCACAATGGCAGACATGTTCCTATGAAGTCCCCAAAACAGTAGGTTTGTCACAACAACTAGCAATGTTGCTAGATTGCCATATAGGCACAGGGGCATTGCTGCTACCAACTATATAATTCAGAACATTACCCTTGAAAGTTCCAATCTTGGAAAATTAGAAATATGCATGTGTAGTAGAAGCAGAGAGGATGCTCTAGTCTACCCAAAGGCAGCTGCTTGTGTCCCTCTGTGTGTATGAGTGCAGAGCCAGGCGTAGAGCCAGGCTGTGGGACAGGCAGAGAGGCCCAGTCTAAACAGTGTCCTGCTCCCCTACAGACGGCCTGGGATGTTCTTCTCCCTGACCCTTGACCTGAGGGAGGGGGTTTACGGGAAGGTAAATAAACCAGAAAAGGCACACATTATAAAAACAATTCCCTCTAACTGGGGGGTTAACCTCTAGAATGACAACCTGTTGACAAGTGCCCGTGCCAGGGCCTGTTGGGGTGGGTCTTCTGGGGACTGGAAGCCTGGGGACTGGAGAGATGAGGTGAGGGTGCTGGGGAGTTTTGTCGGAGCCGGATGAAGCCATGTTAGACCGAGGTGGAGGTATAGGAGCACACCTCTGAGTCCTCTGCTCTGCAGCACAAATTAGTATTTAGTCTGCAGCACCACTGCGACAAGACATCATTTATTTTCAATTATCTCAGCCGAGAGAGAGAGATTGGAGAAATGTTGTTGTGTTCTTCCTCTTTCTCTAACAAGCCTTGTGATTGTGTTTGCTGCCAACACATCTATTCTGTGCATCTCTGCAGGGCTGCTAAACTCTGTCCAGCAGTGCTTTCACCTCTCAGCCAGACACACATTGATTTCCCAACTCACTCTGTACATAACTAACTTCACTCTCCACTTTTCTTCTTTTTTGCCTGCTTAGAGAACAACTAACATAGTAGAGTATAGTGGATTTGTATTACAATAACCCCAGAGGGTAAGAAAAGCAACATTTGCAGCATGCACTATAGAGTCTTTAATCAGGCAAAGAAAACATTGTGTATTTTTCACATTTTCTTTCCACCGTTTCTGCACTATCACCCCTGCTGACTTGATAAATAGTGGAGTCTGAGGGTTAAGGATGGATTTATGGCTGTCCGGTTAGCAGGAAGCCCAGGGCGACAGCAGCTGGTTACAATATCACAGGGCAAAACAGGGAGGGAGTAACCCTTTCCGCCCTGCCTCCCCTTCCAAGCCCTCCACCTCCCAGCCCTCCCCTTCCAAGCCCTCCATCTCCTAGCCCTCCATCTCCTAGCCCTCCATCTCCTAGCCCTCCACCTCCCAGCCCTCCACCTCCCAGCCCTCCCCTTCCAAGCCCACCATCTCCTAGCCCTCCCCTCCCAGCCCTCCCCTTCCAAGCCCTCCATCTCCTAGCCCTCCATCTCCTAGCCCTCCACCTCCCAGCCCTCCACCTCCCAGCCCTCCCCTTCCAAGCCCTCCACCTCCTAGCCCTCCACCTCCCAGCCCTCCCCTCCCAGCCCTCCCCTCCCAGCCCTCCCCTCCCAGCCCTCCACCTCCCAGCCCTCCACCTCCCAGCCCTCCCCTGGCTGTAAGATATGCATGCTCACAGCCATATTGAGTTACCCCGGGTGGCCGTGCACCACAGCGCATGTTTGTACTCCATCACCATGAATATGATCAGAGCCTGCCGTGAGGCCAGGCGCAGTCGGTCCATCTCACCCAAACAAACCCTGGTGGTGTTGTTACAAACCCTCAACAGGCAGGCAGGCAGGCAGGCTAACCATGGAGAACTGAAGTCTGAACCAGGCATAATGGTTTCCACAGACCCTCATCCCTCAGGGGCAAATGTTTAAACCATGTGAATAGGAGATCACTTACACGTTCCTTCATTAACTGGAGAGGCTGTGGATCCTGATGAGGGTCCCAGTAACTGAGATCTATCAGAGTCGACTGGGAGTGAAAACGCTTTCTCTGTTGTTAGATGGCGACCGCGTCCATCATGGAGGCAGCGTGAATTCAGAGTGACCCGTCTGCCAGTCTGCATATCTGCTAGGGCTGATAAGAGGTCTCCGGGAGGACAGTATGTGGAGAAATACATCAGCCAAACACCCTCTATAGGATCAGACCTCATTGAGCTATAATGGCATCAGACCAGGCTGCACATTTCAACCCCTCTCATATGTTCCCCTCCCACAGTATGTTTCTACCAGTAACACCGTGCCCTGCTACCACACAGTCTGGAGGGGTGAACCAGAGGCCACAGCAGAATAGAGGTCAATTGCGGCATTAACCATCATCTGTTCTATCAATCCATATCCACAAATTTCCAATGAATCTTAGAATAGAATAGAATGGAACAGAGCTAACTAGGAAGCATTAGAGAGATAATGAAGGTCGGGCCAGAGAGCAGCAGCCCAGGTGATGAGTCCACAGACAGACACACAGCAGTGGAGACAGGGCAGTAGAGTAGTGTGGTATCTGCTATGTTGACTGCCCAAAGTAACTGGCCCATAGGAGGAGCACATAGTCTGAGCCGCCCTAAAGATCCAATGTTTGAAGTGAAATGAGGGCCACAATACAGCCCAGGGGGGTCACCATGTGATTAGCCTCCACTTTTCAACATTTAATCAGTTCCTGACCTCTATCAGCTAAAACAAGGAGGCCCAGCCCAGGCCCCCGCTGAGGAGGACGTAATGAGTTTGGGCTGTAATGGCTCCGTCTCCCTGCAGGTACAAACCTCTGGTGACAGGGGGTAGAGGGAGAGAGAGTGGGGGAGACAGAGAGTGAGAGAGACTGCAAGAAACTCCAGAGGAGAGCCAGATGTCCTTGAGAGACATAGGGTGTGTGTAATCAGAGCTGGGCGGCCCTATACGCTCACTACGCAACTTGCGTAGGGCCCCGCAAATTACGCAAGGGCACCGCCTCCCCCTCGTGTCAAAGCGGGTGTCAATGTTTACAACTTTGATGAGAGGATGAAGCGGAACTATCCTTAAGGTCATGAAAGAATATATATAAAAACACCATGAGAGTAAATTGCGGGAACAGCAATCAGGTAAATTTGTGTTCTCTCCTGTCTAAGTTTGATGTCAGCAAATAACAGTCACGTTAAGTTGATGTGCAGGCTTGCAGTCATCTTAGAGGACTGCAAGCTAGATAAGCAGATTGTGAGTGACAAGATTCTGGAAGCAATAGTGACTCAAGTAAGAGACTCAAAGTACTTCTCCATTATCTTGGACTGCACACCTGACATTAGTCACCAGGAGCAAATGTCCATTATTCTGAGAAGCTTGGCTTTAAAGGGAAAGCCAGATCTCAAGGATCACTTCCTCGGCTTTGTGGATGTTGAGGTTACAACAGGCTTGAATCTGTCCACTGTCATCTTAGATGAGCTGAACGAGCTGAAGATTCCATTTGAAGATTGCAGAGGGCAAGCTTATGATAATGGGGCCATCATGAAGGGCAAGCACCAAGGTACAAGCCAGACTGCTCAAAAAAGATCCCAGAGGCGTGTTCGTCCCATGTGGAGCACATACTCTAAACCTTGTCATTGCAGATGCTGCCAAATCTTCAAAAGATGCAGTTGGTTTTTTTTGGGCATGTGCAAAAGCTCTTCACCTTCTTTTCAGCTGGCAAACAAAGATGGAGTGTTTTGAAGAAACACATGAACATCACTGTGAAGTCATGGAGTGACACAAGATGGGAGAGTAGGCTCCAAGGTGTTCATGCAATCAGGTATCAGGCTTCTGAGGTTCGGGAGGCATTACTGGAAGCCAGACTTGATCAGACATGATGATCAACGATCCTGTGGCCAAAGTGGAGGCACAAGCACTTGCAGAGGAAGTTGGGTCCTACCGCTTCGTGATTTGCTGTGTCGTATGGTGTGAGATACTGACAATGACAAACAAGGTGAACAAGCTCCTCAAATCCGCCTCAATGCAGTTGAATATCGTACTGAATTTAATCTCATATGCAAAGGCCTCCCCCATTACATACCGGGAAACTGGATTCTCTGAGGCCCAGACAACAGCCAAAAGCATTTGTGATGAAATTAATGTGGAGGCTGCTCTGAAAGAGAAGAGACTGAGAGACAGCAAGAGGCATTTCAGCTATGAGGCTCCTGTGACTGATGCACAGAAAAACCTTGAAGTCAACCACTTCAACATCGTGGTCGACTCTGCTGTGACATCCACGGACGAGAGATTTGAAACACTCAACCAGGTGAAAACCAAATATGGAGTGCTGCTGACCTTCAGCACTGCCTCTCAGATGTCCAGTGAATCTTTAAAGGCTCAGCGCATGGAAGTTGAAAACACTCTAAACCTTCAGAGACGACTGTGACGTCGGCGGAATGGATCTGGCACGAGATTCAGAATGTACCTGATCTGCCATCAGATAAGATGACTGACTGCCTTTGAGCTGCTTTCCTTTCTCTGTGAGAACCTGGAGGAACTCTCTCCTAACCTTTAGACGGCCCTAAGAACTGCAGTCACCCTACCAGTAACAGTAGCATCGGCAGGGGAGGGGCTTTTTTCAAAATGAAAGCTCATCAAAAGTCACCTGAGGTCTTCCATGTCACAGGAACGTTTGAGTGGTCTGACCGTCATGAGCATAAATCATGACATGGGGAAACACATGTCCCATGATGACATCGTTGATGATTTTGCGTCAAGAAAGTGCATAAGAGGAGTATTTTGATGGTAATATTTGAATTCAAACATTCAAATGTTTACACACTTATTCATTTTTCAGATTGTATGGCAGAAGTGCATTTGTGGAAATGACTGCTTAACTATGTGGCATACATTCTCAATTTCTTCCAGACAGTCCAGATGGACTGGTGCTGGTGCTGATGCTGAAAATGCCCAGGCTGTAGAGGGAACCAAAGTTAATCACACAGCTGTATAGGTTTTATTTGACTATTTTAAAGACATATAGCTGCAGCCATATCCTATAGGCTTATGTTTACATTGTATAGACAATGCTAATTGCATAATATTGTGAGGACTGGACTAATTACCAGGCAGCAGAGCCAAAGCTCAGTGTTACATTTTCATATTTTCTACATTTTCATATTTTCTACAATTTCTTATTTATGTTAATGTTAATATTCGCTTATTTGAAGATTCTATAAAAAAAATATTATGTTCAATAAATAGTGTTTGTTTATAGCTCATTCTGTTCTGTATATGTCTACTTATTCTTAGACTGACAGATGGAGCAAACTGTTTTAAAGGAGGGAGGATTGTAGTGGGAGCACTGGGGTGTCAGGTGTAACTGTGTGGCGATGGCAAATGGTTTACATGGCTCACGGGTCAGGTAGGAGGGCCCCTTAGCATCATTTTGCTTAGGGCCCCAGGGAGGTCAGGACCGGCTCTGGGTGTCATCCCAATGCACCAGTGAAAAGCATTGTCTATTTCAAACTGCTGCTTCAGTACAGAGAAAGACAGCGATTTGTGTTTGTGTTGATACCATCTCCTCCAGTCAGAGACACCTCTGCTTCAGTCTGAAGGGCACAGTCAGACGATGTTGGGGAACAGATCGGCTCCCCTCTTTGGAGAGCTTCATCACGAAAACACTGGCGGGTGACAATCGCAGGATAATATTCTATGATGGTCGCTGAGAATTGCTGTGGCAGCACGGATCACCACAGTCTCGCCAAATATACCATCAGATAAGGAAGCTAATTCATATTCTAATGAATATGGATCCACAATCCCTGCTCTGAAGGACTCTAGGGGAGGACATCATTCATCAGCCTTATCTATCTCAGAGAGAGAGAGAGAGCTGGAGAAACACTGCTCTGTACATTATCCTGCACCAAGTGCCCTCATCTCTTGTTCTCTCTCCCGTCCCTGTGTTTTTGATACACAGAGTGTGTATGTGATAGAGGGGGAGATAGAGAGACAGTAGAAGAGGGGGAGGGGGTTGGGAGACTGGGAGAGAGGTGTTTGAGTGACTGGGAGGAGAGAGAGAGAGAGAGAGAGAGAGAGAGAGAGAGAGAGAGAGAGAGAGAGAGACACAGAGAGAGAGAGAGAGAGACACAGAGAGAGAGAGAGAGAGAGAGAGAGGCACAGAGAGAGAGAGAGAGAGAGAGAGAGTGAGAGAGACAGAGATAGAGAGAGAGAGAGAGAGAGAGAGAGACACAGAGAGAGAGAGAGAGAGAGAGAGAGAGAGAGAGAGCAAGAAAGAGAGAGTTTTCTGATTATTAATTTCATTTGTGTTTATTATCTATTCTACTTTCTTTGGCAATGTAAACATGTTTCCCATGCCAATGAAGCCCTTTGAATTTAATTGAGAAAGAGATAGAGTGTGGGAGAGATGTCCTTGAGTCTGTCTGAGAGAAGCAACAGGATATTCTGTCCTAAACTTACTCAGCTGTATAGCCTAGTTCTTATTCCCACCCTGCCTCCTCATCTTCATCATCATCTCTCTGGTAAATTACCAAGTCTCTCTCTCTCTTAGAGCTCTGCAACAACAGCAAGAGCCACATTGTTTACACAGGCCTTTGTTTTTCGAGGTCAGCTGCAGCATATTCTACTGGGAGAAAAGTTCATTAGGAATATCCAGTCAAGGGTGAGAGAGAGGGGGGGGGGCGGAGAGAGAGAGAGGGGGGACGGAGAGACGGGGAGAGAGAGAGAGAGGGTGGATGGAGAGACGGGGAGAGAGGGGGACGGAGAGAGGGGGGGGCGGAGAGACGGGGAGAGAGAGGGGGAGTGGGGGGAGAGACGGAGAGAGAGGGGGACAGAGAGACGGGCAGGGGGAGGGGGACGGAGAGACGGGGAAAGAGGGGGGGGGACAGAGAGACGTGGAGAGAGAGGGGGGACAGAGAGACGGGGAGTGAGAGGGGGGAGATGGGGAGCGAGAGGGGGGACAGAGAGACGGAGAGAGAGGGGGGCCCTGTGATGGCAGTTTGGTTGAGGGCCAGGGATAGCAGGCAGGCGAAACAGAAACTGCAGTCCTTTCAAATGTCTCAGCTGAGTTACCCCACTCTCCTGCTTGGACTCTGACTCAGCAAACAAACAGAGCTGGAATCTGTGTGCAAAGCTGTTTGTCAGTGTCTGAAGAACAAGAGCCTGTTCCCCTGGTGTCACCTACTCAAACCTGTGACTGATAATGTAGCCTTGCTGGAGGTGGTACTCTTAAAAATAAAAGTTCTTCAGAGTGATGCCATAGGGCACGTGCCAAACTCATTCCAGGGCCGAGTGTCTGCAGATTTTTGCTCCTCCCTTAAACTTTGATTGATGAACTAAGGTCACTGATTAGTAAGGAGCTCTCCTCACCTGGTTGTCTAGGTCTTAATTGAAAAGAAAAAGGAAAAACCAGCAGACACTAGACCCTCCTTGGAATGAGTTTGACACCCCTGCCGTAGGGGAAGCATTTTACTGAAATGTTTGTTTGACCCTGGAACAAGTAATGGATGCAATAAGTCCAAGTAACAAATTAAAATAGCTTAGAAAAATGTACATTATTTATATTTGAGTAGCATAAGATTAATTAATCAATGTATATGCAAAAACATAGATATAGAAACAAACCTGCAAAAGAGAATGCTGGGAAATATGATAATGATGGGCGTGGTTTTGGTTAATCTCTGGTTATTAACACTAACACTGAGATTATTTTACAGCAATGTGTGTTCATTTAACTCTTTACAAGTGTTCATTTAACTCCTGAATCAACACTATAAATGTTACACTGAAAATCAACACGAGATAACACTGGCCAATATGCTATGATAGATACACATCTGCAGGCTTCCATACATTTCAAGAACCTTTTAGAATTCTGAAGAACCATAAGTGCCATTTTAAGAACCTTAATTTATCAGTGTAGGCAAACTGTAAGGGATTTTGACTGCTCCCCTCTGCTACGAGGCTGCAGATGAACTGTTAGGTGAAGCAGATGACAGACAGACAGACAGACAGACAGACAGACAGACAGACAGACAGACAGACAGACAGACAGACAGACAGACAGACAGACAGACAGACAGACAGACAGACAGACAGACAGACAGACAGACAGACAGACAGACAGAGAGACAGACAGACAGACAGACAGACAAGACAAGACAAGACAAGACAAGACAAGACAAGACAAGACAAGACAAGACAAGACAAGACAAGACAAGACAAGACAAGACAAGACAAGACAAGACAAGACAAGACAAGACAAGACACAGAATCTGAACTAATAGGCACTTGGTCTCATCTGTTGGCCTCATCAAAGCAGACTGGGCACAGCTCCAGCTTATAAAGCATCATGTCCAGCAACACTGTTACAACGACAACACCACTTACATCAGTCGTTACGGTCTTTTATGGTTTGTTCTCTCCCAACATTGGAAATGGCAGTTAAACCGTTGGGGAGTTTGATGGGCTACAGGCCCAGTGGGCTAAGGCTGGGCTGAGAGAGCCAGGCAGGCTGCTCAGGCAGTGATATGATGTCACTTCCTGTGGGCTCATTCTGCAGCTGCTTGGTCTCTGTAGGGGTCAGGGAACGGTGAGGAGTACCACAGTGTCAGTTCCAGGCCAATGATCACAGAGCCACAAACTAATTACTCACTTCTACTGCCTCCCCCCTTCCTTCTCCCCATCAACCCCTCTCTCCTGTCTCTGGTACCCTGCTGCTTCACTGGAGGGAACATCAATGTTCTGCCTGGCCCATGACGCATCTGTGGGGACATGTTTATCGCAACGGAATCAGAACCTGTCCTGAGCCCATTGACTCTGAATTGGAGTCTTTTACAGTTTCTCAGTCGCTTTGGTGCATTTCTTAGATCAAAAGTGCAATTCTTGATACTACTTGTACAAATTCCAAATCATCTAGTCACTTGTGCAGATCATTAAAGCAATTTCTTATTCCTTTTGAACAAATTGCAATTGATAATGTACAAGTGTCAGCTTTTTTCCACATTATCAATTGCTCATGTCATGTTGATCAAAATATAGTAGATGGTTCTCTGTTGAATAGTCTTACCCCTCAAAACATCTAGGCATTAGTTCCTTGCATAAGCCATTACATGCAAAATTGTTGAACTATTTGTCATAAACTGTCAAGCATAGTTTTACACATTTCTATTAGACCTTTTGTACAAAAACGTGAATTGATGAATCGTGCAGGTGAAATTGACCCTCACTCATGAAGGAATGTAAAGTGTTAGTTCAACCAACAATCCACCAGTTGTCTAAATTGCTCAAAGTTGCATCTCATGAAGAATCAATTGCCAAGCATATATAGACAGACCACAACACAGAGTTGCAATTTTCCAATAATGGATGGACCAGGAAACGAACAGGGTCAACAGCCAAGAGGAGGAAGAAGAGGAGCAAGGATGCGTGGTGAAAGGCAAAACAGAGGAAGAGGCAGAAGAGGACATAGGGGCCACTATTGAAGACCATGTTGTCAATCATGGCCTTACAATGGCTGAGACGGGTCGAAGGGTGCAGCCGAATATTGGGAGATCAACCGTGTCCTCAATAGTTCAAATGTTTCGAAGAGAGAACAGGTATGTCCACCAATGTACAGTGCACTGTTACTGTATATAAGCAGTATACTGTATACTTCCTACAATGCCTCATATTACAGTAGTCCACTTGTATTTCACAGCATACAGAAATATACTCTATACAGATACATACTGCACCTTACATGCACCCACCTGTATGTTTTACAGTAAAATGTGTGTTCGCATAGTTTTTGTCTATGTGAAAGTATGCGATGCATCACTGCATTTCCCCACATAGGACTGACTGCAAGATTACCTCAAACCGGTGGTAGAGGACGCCTTTTCACACCTCAACAGGAGGAGGCTATTTGCACCATGGTCCGAGTAAACAATGCCATGAGACTCAGGGAAATACAAAGGACCATTATAGAAGACAACGATGTCTTTGAAAACATCCATACGGTTAGCATCTCAACCATCGACAGGGTGCTGCATAGAAACCAGATGAGTATGAAACAGCTGTACCGTGTACCATTCCAAAGGAATGAGGACAGAGTTAAGGAGCTACGGTACCAGTATGCACAGGTAAAACATATATCTATGTAACTACTTTACAGCAACATTTTATAGTGATACATAGTACAGTAAGCATAAACTGCACACATGTCCATTGCTGTGGAAGGAACATGCAATATATGTACATTTTATGTCACTCTTCCTTACCAAAACAAATTCAACTGTGTGTTCTGGGATATACTGTAGCGTATAATGGAGTTGGAATCAAGTGAACCCTCTCAAAACTTTGTATACGTGGATGAGGCTGGCTTCAACCTGACCAAATCAGAGCTACTGTGGATTTGCCAGGCCAACGGGGAGGAAATATCACCATGTGTGCTGCTATTTCGGAGCATGGTGTCCTAACCCATATCAACCTTATAGGGCCATACAACACCCAGCATCTACTCAACTTTTTAGAGACTCTGTACAGGGCTCTCATCCCTGATGATGAGAGGGGTCTGTTTAGAGAGGATTTGCCAAAGTATGTGGTAATTTGTGATAATGTGAGTTTCCATCGATCAAACATCATAAGGCAATGGTTTGTGACCCACCCGAGGATGCTCATAGAATTCCTCCCACCTTATTCACCATTCCTTAATCCAATTCAGTAGTTATTTTCAGCATGGAGGTGGAAGGTGTACGATCGTCAGCCACACACACAGATGACCCTGCTGGCTGCAATGGATGCAGCATGTGAGGACATCACAGTAGACGCCTGCAGAGGATGGATAAGGCATTCCAAAAGATTCTTTCCACGTTGCATTGGAAGGGAAAATATCCAGTGTGATGTGGATGAGAATATGTGGGCCGACAGACAGGAACGTCTGGATGTGTAGAGACAGCACAACAGTGCTGCGGGCAAAGTTGTGCCTTTGGGGTGGTTTCCTGTGTTTCTTTCTAATTGAGTTGTTTTTCCTTTGTGACCCTTTGGGTTGTCCAGTCTCTTTCAGTCAATAACCCACATACAGTCAGATGTAAATAGTACTGTTGAAATGGATACATGCCATGGAAGTGCAGCCTTGTGCATTTTCAATACAGTAACTGTCATCCAAACTGTAGCCTAAGTTTACATCAGGTAACACTGTCAAAGTACACAGTTACATTGACAACATGCCTAAACATTTTGACGACCTTGTTCGTGAACAATGACTCAATGACTTATCATTCTGATGACACTGACATGATCATTGGCATGAATATTTACTTTTGAGAGATGTACTATGGATTTTTAGTGACTGACTAGCTTTAGAATCATATCCATTGTATATTGCAGTTTGTACAAATTGTTCTGAGAAATGCACTTGTTATTTTGCACATGTTAGGGATGATGTGAAAAATGCACCAAAGAGACTGAGGAAAACTGTAAGGATTTGTGAAGCTTTGTGGTTTCTGAGTGAGAGTGAACTGACATCTGAGGCTATGGTGCGTTAACACATAACTGAGGAACGGAGCGTGTCATTGGCTCAGTCTGGTCACACAGAACTGTGTTGCATATCAGATGCTACATAAACCGCTTCTCTATAGACCTCTATTCTTTATTTAACGCCAACCACCTGTAGAATACTTCAGAACATCATCAAGATGAGGAAGATATAACATATAGGAAATGATTATCCATTACATGAACTGAGATTTGAACTGAGAGGAAAGAGACCCAAATGGGATTTTTCACTGAGTGTACAAAACATTAGGAACACCTGCTCTTGAAAATGACTGACCAGGTGAATCCAGGTGAAAGCTATGATCCCTTATTGGTGTCACTTGTTCAATCCACTTCAGTCAGTGTAGATGAAGGGGAGGAAACAGGTTAAAGAAGGCTTTTTAAGTCTTGAGACAATTGAGACATGGATTATGTATGTGTGCCTTTCAGAGGGTGAATGGGCAGGACAACATATTGAAGTGCCTTTGAACGGGCTATGGTAGTACAGTAGGTGCCAGGCACACCCGTTTGAGTGTGTCAACAACTGCAACGCGGCTGGGTTTTTTACACTCAACACTCAACAGTATCAAGAATGGTCCACCACCCAAAGGACATCCAGCCAACTTGACACAACTGTGGGAATCATTGGAATCAACATGGGCCAGCATCCCTGTGGAACGTTCACAACACCTTGTAGAGTCCATGCCCTGATGAATTGAGGCTGTTCTGAGAGGAAAAGGGGGTGCAACCCAATATTAGGAAGGTGTGCCTAATGTTTTGTACACTCAGTGTACATCTCCCATGGCCACATTTTGACACATTTTCTCCACTTCTCTCTGTAAAGCAATTCCCCTTAGCCTTGTGCCTTCAACCTGACGCTCTGTTGATCAGGACGGACCACCTCTCTCTCTGTTGCTATAGCACATCCTGACAGGCAGTCCTCTGGGGCCCGTCTCCACGACACCACAGCTACATCTCCTGCTAAAGTCTACACATCTGGGTCAAGGCAAAAAATAACAGTACTCTGAGGAGGATGCGGAGAGAGAGGAGAGGAGAGGGAGGACAAAAACACACTTCCAGACAGATATGGAGCTGTGAAAGTCGGGAAGCTGTGTGTGTGTGTGTGTGTGTGTGTGTGTGTGTGTGTGTGTGTGTGTGTGTGTGTGTGTGTGTCTTTTTCCTTTTTTCTCGGCTATATAAAACCCAGAGAGCCCACAGCGCCCTAATTACTGGAAATGACAGACAGCAGCAGCATCATTAACACCATTCTAATACACTCAATGATTCCCCTGAAATGCACTGCTCCTCTAGGCTTGTCCAATTGACTTTGTTAGCTTCAATTAATAGAACTGACTGTACTAATGCACAACGTGGGAGAATGCAAATGCATACCCTCGTGGTAAATAGGCGAGCTCTCTCATTATACGGACAATGAAGATAAGCAGGAAGAGTCTCTGTGGGTAAACAGAAGAAAATGTGTGACAGAAGTGTGTATGATATACATCTTGACAGAATACAAATGCCTCACACAGCCAGAAATAGCTGCTCTATACAGTAACCAGCTACAATTTGGAGAAACAGAGAGTCTTTCATTTGAACTATTCCGTGCATCTTATACATTGCCCACATGATAGATGTACCATTTTCTACCCAACTAAATGTGTTTAAAATACCAGAATAGGATGTTATGACACACATCCAGAAGGCTCTAATTAGATGTTCTTGTTAGACCCTGGAGGGGCCGTGTTTAGGAGCTGTGTTTAGGAGTGTGTAGCAGTTACAGTTGCCGCACCCCCCCCCACACACACACACACCAACACACAATCATAGGAGGCCCATCAAGAACTGCCGCAAGTTGTTGTCAAGTAGCTGTCAAGTTGATACAACCAGTTGTCTATAAATAAGTCTTGTTTTAATTAACACATTTATATGGGAACCTTAAGGGCATGTGTGGGATTTGCACATACACGTTCTAACACAAAGAACCTCTCCACGTGTTCCAGAGAGTTGCCATCTGCCAACCAAATGCTTCTCCGCAGAGGTTTCACATGGAGGTCTCACATGGAGGTCTCAAATGGAACCACTGGATCAGCCATTAGTGAAAGCTAAATGGATGTTCTGTAACGAGACCCTTTAAAATGCACCCTGGTTTATTTAAAATGATCTGGGGATAAAATAAATACCTACAAAGCGAGTCATGGAGCCGAGGCGCAGAGGCAGAATATAGCCTGCATAAGTGAAGGGCTTCTCTGTCCCCCCCAGTGTACACACAGCCATTGACATAAAGGTAAATGTTTAGGTCCGGGTTATTTCTGCACAGGCCTCACTTCACTCCTCTGACACGGGGCACTCGTGAGAAAGCAATATTTTGGACATGGAGCCGAGGGAATCTACTGTACAGTTCAACTGACAACCGACTCGATAAACTAAATAGTGATCCGTTTTACTCGGCTTAGCAACTGGCATGGGGATGGATAGAAAGGCTAAGAATGATGTGAAATCAGACCCATAAAATAAGAGGGACTAGGAGGTTTTTTTTTCGTGACTATGTGACTTGATCAGGAAAAACTCCAGGCCCCTACTCCTGGTCAGGTCATATGGTCAGGAAAATCTCCTGGCCCTAACAATAATTCACAGCCAGAATGAATGTGGAGAGATGTCAAAGCGAGCATGACATCAATTTGACTGCATTTGTACAGTAGCAGGCCCAAGAGAAAAAGGGCAACAGCAAAACCTGATCGCTTTGGTTGCTCCCAGCTAGTAGTATCCCATCCTCATGGGGTGTGTTGTATTGTACTGTCTTACTGCTCAATAGCATTATAAGGTCTATAGATAACACATTCAAGACAACAAGCATGGGCCCGATCATCCTGTGGGCATTGAATGTGATTAATGTGAAAGTGAAAGCCAGGACAGGTCATATGGGGCGGCAGGTAGCCCAGTGGTTAGAGCATTGGGCCAGTAACCGAAAGGTTACTGGATCGATTCCCTAAGCGAGCTGACAAGGTCAAATCTGTCTTTCTGCTCCTGAACAAGGCAGTTAAGCCACTGTGTTGATTAAAAGGCAGCCCCCTGCACCTCCCTGATTCATTTGGGTTAAATGTGGGAGACACATTTCAGTGGAATTCATTCATTTCATCATGTGATTGGCGTGTTGGATTCCACCAGCAGCAGCCACAGTGCCCACATCTGTCTGCTCCAGAGACAAGCCAGCTTTCATGACTTTTTATTGGTGGAGATGTTATGAACAGCTGGGTGAGAAGCTGAACCTGGGGCTGGGTCTCCTTCTCTACAGTAATTGATGCACATCATTTGGTGCCAGTCTAAACAAAGGCCTGTGTTCTTTAGTTAAGACTCCACTGAGTCCACTCCCAACCCTCCAGTCCTTTATAACCAATAATAGGGGAAGCAGATTCCCTGGGCACATGACTCCTCACAACATTGTCATCTCAGCTCTGCCCTAACAGAGAGTTGGAGGGTTGCTCTGCAAAATTTGGCTACTGAAGTAAATTCATTAATTCTAAAACACTTTTTTTTCTCTAAGTCTCTTATCGGCAGGCTGATACACTGTTTACTCATCCCTACTTGTCCAGCCAGTGACAGTAAGCAACCTACAGCCTCAGTCCAGTCATGTGTGAAATGTTGGATCTGTGCTAACCACTATTACAGCTACAGACGTAGGATCTTAATTTGATCCAGTTTGCTGCAGCAGGAAGATATTCCTGCAGCAACAGGAAATGTGAATTATTATGTGGATTGGACATATTTGTAGGGTTTGATATATTTTTCATAAGGGAAAATCAAGTCTGCCATTTCAAAGGGGAAATTACAAACTTCAGGAGCCTTTTTAAACCTCAAATAATGTCTCCTGCAAACAGGGTGTTCAAATTAAGATCCTACATCTGTAGCCCCCTGACTGCACCCTGCTAGCATGGCTTGTTCATTCAACTGAACAACATGAGCTAGTGAACTCTGCATGAAATACCTCTGTTTTCCCCAAACACACAAGTGTGTTGTTGACAAAACCTGTTCCATGGTTTGCTGAAATCAGGACTTTATCTTGAAATGGCACAAATATGACCAGTAAGTGGGAGAATGTTTCGTTGTTGATAATAGGGTTGGGGAAAATTGGGGAGACCTCTTCTACAATACACTCAAAATATTGCCGTATCGGATAGAATCATTTTGCGCCGTTAATGACTAGATCATTCCGGACTGTGCTTGTTTACGATTGTATAGTCGCAGTCTTATTACATTTTTAAAAGTTTTACAATTGCTAACAACCGTTGACCTATATTTAAGATACTTTTTCTAAACTCTTAACTCAGCAACACACCAACATCACACAATTAGCCAAATAGTACATTTCTGTTCAAAACCACTTTTTGTTCATTAAATACCAAGTCCACATTTGAAAATGCAAAGAAAAAACTTTCTCTACATACACTAACTATCAAAACACGGCAAACCCGACTCATTATCTAATCAATCTGTCAAAATAGTTGATGGCATTACAAAAACTGCATTACTTTTCATGTTTCAGTTCTATCTGCAGACAATAGACAACATGAAATCCATTGTTTTTTATAATTCAGTTTCTTTTTACTGTAAACCACTCTACATTTTTTGGTTGAGTGTGGAATGTGTGCATTTTTGGCAACATACTATCTAAAAGTGAATGAGTCATCTATACTTTATAGAATGTACAGCAGAAACACATAGTAAGTGACAGAATTGCTGCAGTAAAAGTGTTATTAGCAACAGGAAATTGCTGCCAGTGATCAACAACACATCCAACAAAAATGGCTTTTGGTTCCAAATGTGTATAAATAAAACACAATTACAGTCAAAAAAAAAGGCCCAGAAGAGAAAAAACACAAAAATGCACAGTCCTGTTCTAATCTACACGATCTTCAGCATTTGGCCAAATGTTCTCGTTCACATCACATGTTATGTCGTCTCTCGCTATGCACCTTGGAAAGAAACGCTCGACATGCCTTGTCCAACCCTGGCAGTCTTCAGCTGAGATGTCTCTGCAGCCGGCATTCATTGCATCCAGGAAGGACATTTGGTCATGTGGCCGATGATCATAAACTTTCCACCTCCAGGCAGAATTTTTATTTTTTTGAATTCATGAGCATCTATATGTGCCACTTACACATGCTTCAAGTTCTCCTTTTTTGTACCCTCCTAAAAAGAAACACAGTGAAATCATTCTACCCAAACACAATTTCAGTCCTTAGCAAGAAAACAGTGTGTCCTGAGAGTGAAATGTGTTTTTGTTCTTTATTTGTGAGGATTTCAAAGACAGCTGAGGCGAACATGTTGCTGATCACGAGGGCGATCTAGAGGTTGACTCCAGTGTGAATCACTTTGGCGGCTTCCTGGATTTGCCTTCCCTTCACAAAAGAAAATGGAGTCTAATCATGAACGACGTGCTGCACTGCATTCTGAGTGACCACTTGGCTGTCGGCTGATTAGAGGCCTTAAACAGCTGGGCAGCAATCAGAGATGTCAGCCTCCCCTTGCTAACTCTTCCCTGACCTAGCATCAGCTATAGACCCTCTAATCAGTAGCATCCAGGCTAGATTAGTCAGATCCCCATCAGGTCCTGTCTTGTAAGACCTCCCAGCTCCGGGGCTCAGCACCTCCATCCAGACACACACACACAGAGATAGAGAGATAGACAGAGAGAGAGACAGAGAGACAGAGAGAGAGACAGAGACATAGAGACAGAGACAGAGACGTGACTCCACACCAAACAGCAACGTATCATTATCACAGAGCAGGGATTTAGAACTATAGTTAATCCAATAGCTCCTCCATCCAATGTGGAGCAGACAGTTCACCATGTATGGTACTGTACTGTAGGGATCTCCTGCTAAGTGATGGGTAATTCCTAGCTGTGACAAGTGAAGGATGAAACGGACAGTGTTTCAAGTGGAAAGACTTGAGGATCCATAGATCCTTAGAGTTTCATTTCACTCTCCAATTAATTTGCCTAAAAGATGAGAGTGCTGCTGAGCATGTAGTTGTCTATCCTGTACTGCGTGGGTGAGAAGACTCCTATTCCACCACATCTTCATTGTATTCTTTGATGATGAATTTGACAGAGTTGGGATACCATATTTACTAAAGGAGAATTTCAGAAGAAATCGGTTCTTTACACACAGAGATTGGCTGAAGGGGGAAAATTCCCACATGGCTTTAAACTTGATAAGGAATTGAAAATGTCAAGGGTAGACATTCAAGAAAACATGTTTTCTCCCACAACAATCTCCTTGGTTTGGGCTACTGTGTTAATGTATTGATCGAAACTTGATTTACTTCTGAAGAGGCTTTGCTGTTTGAATGGGAGTCATTTTCTTTGGTAGGTGTTCTACACGATGGGAGGTTCAGCGACAGGACATGGATGCCAACACATAACACTGTTTGGTAAGGGCCAGACTACAGTGGGGATCTAAATGGTGTGTGTGTGTGCATGCGTGCCTGCGTGGCCGCAGGGCCACAGTAAAGCTTACCGTATGCTTCCCAGTCGAAACAGTTTGTGCATATATTATGACGAGCAAATCAAACCTAGTACGGGGACACCTTAAGGCCTAGGTTTCTCAGAGGAAAGCCATGTCTTCTACAGAGTAAGAGGGCAATGACAGGTGACACAACAGCAGCAGGCAGACAGACAGGAGAGGCGAGGAGGTCTGCAGGGCTGAATGATGATGGGACACTTCTGTCCAGGAAGCCAGGCAGGCAGTATGGTGATGGGTGAATAATAAAACTCCCGGCTGCAGATCCCGAATCCACTGATGAATCTGTATTCAGTGGTGTGAATGGTGGGATCCTGCCGCTGGTCCTTTGTTGTTGTGGGTAATATCCTGGCTCTCAACACGAGCTCACTCAAAACCCACCAGAGGGAAAGATTTGTCAGCAGATTTCCCCTCATTGTATTTATCTGCACTCTCTCCCTGGCTGGCTATCATCTGAGCTCTCACTGGAAGTAACACAGGAGAGGCTAAGCCTTCTCTCAACCACAGCACAATAACACCAGACTGACTGATCACTAAGGCTGGAACTGATCTGCATAGGAAAGGAGGAACTAGGAACTAGGAAATCTAACAATAAACCGGAAATCTGGTGGACTGTTTGTACATAATTATTATTTGACGAGGACTACAGCAGGTGCATGATAAAGGGGTGTGTATCCATATCTGTGTGTGTGCACGTGTGTGTGTGTGTGTGTGTGTGTGTGTGTGTGTGTGTGTGTGTGTGTGTGTGTGTGTGTGTGTGTGTGTGTGTGTGTGTGTGCATATGTGCTGCGTACCTGTGTGCATATGTGTGTATGTAATGAGAAGTCTAACTGAGAGCAGTTTAGTGCTGGGAACCCAGATGGCAGTGGTTCAGTGTGTGGGTGTCTGGGTGATTATCTCAGGGAGTTGATGTTTGTTAGCATTAGAAGTCTATTCTCACTATTCTCACCGGCACAACACAGCCACAATAGAGTGGCCTACTACAAACAATCCACTGGGGAAAAATCCAGTGTTCAAATTGGTGGATTGTTTAAGACTGTCACGGTTTTCATATGGTGAAGGAGTGTCGGACCAAACTGCAGCGTGTCGATTGCGATCCATGTTTATTTAAACAACGTAACACGAATCAATACATGCACTACAAAACAAATAAACGAAACCCGAAAACAGCCTATACTTGTGTCAACTAACATCGAACAAGGACATAAGGACCTCAGGACAATCACCCACAATACAACCAAAGAATATGGCTGCCTAAATATGGTTCCCAATCAGAGACAACGATAAACACCTGCCTCTGATTGAGAACCACTTCAGACAGCCATAGATTCTCCTAGAACACCCCACTAAGCTACAATCCCACGAAGCTACACACCACATACAAAAACCCATGTCACACCCTGGCCTGACCAAATACATAAAGAAAAACACAAAATACTTCGACCAGGGCGTGACACTAACATCTTCCTCATATGATTTGTCATCCCGTTTGAACTAGATGATTTAATGGTTTTGAGAGTGGTGGGTGGGGGGGTGGGGTAGCCCAAAGAGAGACACCCCCGCTGACTCACTGGTGACAAGAGCTGAAAGCTCAAGCCTCTAATTGGCTAATTTTTACCATAATTTGCAGATTAATGTGGGTACTTAGGTCTCTATGCAGCCAGAGCCTTGGCCTCCTCAACTCTGTGACTCATAATGATGGGAATTAGTCACTTGAAATCAATCTAAATCAAGTGGAGTAATTAAATATCTCAAATCTGGTCAGCAAGGAACATACACTCCAGGGTCAAATAAAACAGCACCTTATTGCCAGCATGACTTATTTGGGGTCCATGTTTTATTTTGTTTTTGTTTAAAATAATATAGACAACTTTTAGATGTGGTGTTCAAGCCTTCATCAGAAATTCCCTATCTCTTCCTTACATCACTGGTCTTACCAGTATGTGTGAATAGTGAGGGTCAGTGGGCTGCTACATAGCACGTCTTATAAATGACTTCCATTTTGCTGCTGTCCAGTTGCTATGGTTATTAGAGGATGCGATCAGTAATAGAAAGCCCTGGGGTGTGATGCGCGCTGTGTGGTGCAGGATGGTAGGGCCAGGGTGGGGCAGGTGGGAGACAGTTAAAAGGGCCAGCTACTCCCCCCATGATCACACAGCTCTGACAGGGTTTGATAAGGGGACATCAGCATACAGCAGTAAACAGAAGAAGGCAGGATGGAGGAGGCAGGCCTACTATGCCCTGAGCTGGGGCTCAGAGATTTACAGGTCTCTACAGACAGCGCCTCCATAAATCACACCATATACACTGTGCACCTCTCTACGCCTCCTGTCAACAAGGGTAGGGTTAGGACTGGAGGAGCCTCTACGGTTAGTGTCGTACCAAGACTGGATTTTAAAACAGAACTATACTTCAATCATGTAGTTGTTTCACCATGTAGACTACTTGTTTTGACCAGTTAAGAGGTTGTGAGAGATATTGGAATGACCGCCTGGAGGGAGAATCTGCATTGTGAACACTGGGTTGCTTGCCTCTGGGTTGCCTTGGCGACAGGGGGCGATTGTGAAGTGGTTGCCGCTGGTCAGAAACAACTCTCTCACTTTTAAACATTCTCCCTCTGTATTCATGTCAGTGAAAGACATTAAACTTGAGTTTCCATTGAGTAAACAGCCCAGGGAAAACCCCAGGCAGACTGAAAGACAGAGCAGAGAGAGGGCGAGTGGTATGTACTGACTGACTGCTTCCTCATATTCGACAGGTGAGTCAGAGAGACAGGGATACAGAGATGGAGCCCAGTCCAGCAGAACAGAGTAGAGCAGAATATACCCAGGCCATGGAACTGTGTGAGTGAGCTGCACCATGCAGTACAGACACCACTCCTGGGACGGATCTCCCCACACGCTGCCTAACACACAGTGGTTGTGCTACTACAACACACTACTGTTAACTCCTCTGTCTGTACACTCTCAACACCATTAAAGATTCATCCAGGTCCTGAGACAGCCTTGGCCAAAAGTCCAAAAATGCCTTTTAAATTAAATCAGTTATTTCAATAGGGTGAAAGGGGAGTTATCGGACCAAAATTACGCCATCCTCTATTTGTGTTGGAGTGAAAACCCGGTCTGTGTATCCATAACCAAAGGTAGTAGCTATAGCCGTGGCTCTGGCACCAGTGAGGTGAATGGGATATTGGGGTGGAGGTGAAGGTAAAAGTGGCTGTGGGGGAGATGAGTGGTGGGTGTGTTCATATCCTGATGGGACATGACTCTCCAACCCCTGAGAGAGCAGAGCAGCGCAGTGGAGCAAGGAGAATCCCCTCAGATCACAGATGAGACACGCATGGAGCTCTGCTCTCCCTGTCTCCTGAAAGGTTCATGAATGCAACAGTAAAGACGACAGATGGAAAAGGCCATTCTGTCATTTCAGGTCGGGGCTCCTATGTTCTCTTTAGGTCTTCTCCATATACACCCTACAGACGTAGGATCTTAATTTGAGCCAGGTCGCTACAGCAGGAAAATAATCCTGCAGCAACAGGAAATGTGAATTATTATGTGGATTATAATTAACAGAGATTTGTGTGCGGGTTGATAAGTTTTTCGTAAGGCAAAATCAAGTCTGAAATCTCAAAGTGGAATTGACAATCTTCAGAAGCCTTTGTAAACCTCACACTACACGTTTTACATTTCCTGCATTCCAGTAAAGTTCTCCTGCAACAGGGTGATCAAATTAACTTCACTCTTTAAAAAAAGGATCCCAAAAGGGTTCTTTAGCTGTCCCCATAGGAGAACACGGTTTGGTTCCAGGAAGAGCTCTATTTGGTTCCCACGAACATAGGAGACACACAGATTTATCATTAACGAGTTAAATAATTAAATAAAGCAACATACAGTAAGCATCCAGGCAATTGAATAATTAATGTTCTCGTCTCATATCCTGAATAAATGTATGGAGTTCTGCAATTGATGCAAGGCTGGTTTGAAAGGACTTTTTCATTCTCAGTCCTTTGCAAAACCAACAGCCACTTGAGACATCGAGTAGCAGCCAGTATGTTTGTACTGATAAGTCAAAAACAAGCTGCTATCTTCCACTGGAGAGTAACATTATAATCCATCACAGTCAACAGAGAAAAACACTGCCTGCATCTCTCCACAACAACAGTCAAAACATGTCAGATTCAAATCAGTATCAGTATTGATGAGAGGAGCAAAGCCAGGGTCTCCCAAACTCGGTCCTCGGGACCCCAAGGGGTGCACGTTTTGGTTTTTGCACTAGCACTACTAATCATCAAGCTTTGAGTCAGCTGTGTAGTGTTCGGGCAAAAATCTAAATGTGCACCCCTTGGAGTTCTGAGGACCAAGTTTGTGAAACGCTGAGCTAACCTAACATGTAGTAATGGGAACAGACTGAAGAAGAAACAAGAAGTGAATGAAGAAAAGGCATTGAACAGTTTCTCACGTATAGAAACCAGTTTCTCACATATAGAAACCTGTCTATTGATTGCAGTCTGTGAGTTGCCTATAAGCATCTCTACATACTCTCAATCTCAGTGAGAAACTCACTGCTTCCAATGCAGAGCACCTTTTAAGATCAATTAAAAGTATTGGTCCAACTGCTAGCAAAATATTTTATAAGCACAGTTTGGTTGAATTTAATAACGTTTAAGGCCCAGTATTTTAAGTGGGCCTTGGCCGCTCCTATACCACTCACACACCCAGAGAGAGCCATGCACAGCAGCTATTTATTATTACTTATACAGCAATAAAAACAAATATTTAATTTTCTTGTTGAATTATTTATGCTGAAGTCCACTTATACCTCCATATGGCTCCTTGGTTCAGTAGCCAGACCCCCCACAGATGGCACAGAGATGCCAGGGCTGAGAGAGTGTCCAGGTTCGCATATTAGTCACATGCCACTTTCTACTAGAGAGAGGGAGAGATGGGGCTACTGGGCAGAGTATAAACTTACCTTTAAATCCCACAAAGACCATGCTAGTGTTATTGCACCCAGAAAGAAAATGCTCAATCTTTCTTAAAAGGCATTTTAGACTCTTTAGACTCATATATTGACCACACCGCTTGCATGCACGAGTGTTGCAAAATAAATGTACACATACAATTCAATCATTGCACCCACACTGCTCGCGCGCGCCAACGAGCGTCTGCGTTGCCAAGCGCTAAAATAGAAGTCAGTTCTATTTGTGACGCTGAATGCGTGCAAGTCCCGCCTCTCCCATCTCCTCATTGGTTTATAGAAGCAAATACCCACGTGCCATCTCCTCATTGGTTATACCCAGATGAACGGTCGGTCGTGGTAATACACCTTATTAGGAAAGTTAGATGCCAATCGCCATATAAAGTCCAAAGAAAAAAAAGCCTAGAAGGAGGAGAGATGACTAGAAACGATTCGGTTGACCGTTTTATGTGTGGATTAATTGTCGGAGTAGAGGACCATTTTAGGTAAAGTAACAACTCAATGTTTATATCCCGGGACAAATTAGCTAGCAACAGCAAGCTAGCTAAATAGGACAAATTAGCTAGCAACAGCAAGCTAGCTAAATAGGACAAATTAGCTAGCAACTGCAAGCTAGCTAGCTAAATTGCAGTAAATGTTTAATGCTTTTCGACCTGTCCCCAAATTAATATAATTGGTTCAGAGTTTGTTTTGATATTTCAACCTGCGTGTTGTGATCACGTTTGGTGTGGGGGGGGACAAGTCAATTTGCGCATGCGGACGCACACGCAGGTCTGGTTTGGGCATGGTGTCAGATGAATAGAATTTCAGGTGTGTTCATTTAATCTCTCCCTATTCATTTATACCCAGAAGAAGCAGGACAAAAAAGTGTCAAAGAGATCTCAAATTACATTTTTTCTTTCAACCATGTGACACTTCTCCTGGTGACATCCTTCACAGAAAGCTTTCCTGTTACACAGTGGTGGTGTGCCCATCCCTCTACCCCCACCCAATCTTTGCGTGGACAGAGGGAGAGAGATGAAGGGGAAGATGATCAAACAGTGGGTAGAGTGGAGCTGCTGTTGGGATGTTTGTTCCATTCCCAGAGTGCATTAATATGGCCGCCCCACTTTACCTCCCACCCCCCATGGGACTCTGATTAATCCACTCTCCTGGTCCACCACAACCCCAGCCCTCCCAGCCCACAGGCGCCTGCAGCCCCCTTTTTCCTGCCCCCATGGAAGGGAGAAGAAGAGATGGAGAGTCCTCATCATTCATCCATCTCCATCTACCTATGACAGCTTACGACTGACGAACACTTCCATATTGTGTCCCGTGATCATATTAAAGCAGCCCAATCAGTCAGCGGATCATCAATATGGATCCTGTGTGTGAGCGGAACAGAGCTGTACAGTCTGTACTTGTTCCTAGGTACTGCAGAGTGGAAAAGTGGTGGAGTTAGTATTCAGAGGACAGCAGCACCGGCCTCTCTAGACAGACCAGGCTAGCGGAGCGTAAAGAACACAGGCTCTGTGTGCGACTCATCAGGCCTGGCTGATCCCCTGTCATGGGTCATTACTGGGTGAGGCATCCTTGTCTCCCCCCTTTGTCTCCCCTGCCCCTCTGTGACAGGCCACTGGGCAGTGGGCAAGGCCACATCTAACACTACCTCCAGCCTTCCCTAGAGTACCATCACACACTGACTGACTCCAACACTAGCTTCAGGCCTCTGTACTGTTACAGAATAATACAGCTCTAGCCTCATTCCTGTTGGCTGTTCCATAAACAAGTATCACATTAATATTAACATTGTGGGAGAGGTGAGCATTCCAGCCACACTGCCATTGTTATGAAGGAGTAGTTATGGAATTATATCTGCCTATGCCTTGTACAGTGAGAGCTGATGGATCTAGTTGCTGTACCATAGAGGTGATGTGACAAAGAAGCTGAGTCTAAATAGCCTGTCTAGGTATACTGTAGGGTGTGGTTAGCGTCAGGCGTGGTTAGGGTCATTCCATGTTGATATACACTGAGTGTACAAAACATTAGGGACACCTGCTCTTTCCATGACATAGACTGACCAGGTGAATCCAGGTCAAAGCTACGATCCCTTATTGATGTCACTTGTCAGATGAAGGGGAGGAGACAGGTTAAATAAGGATTTCTAAGCCTTGAGACATGGATTGTGTATGTGTGCCATTCAGAGGGTGAATGGGCAAGACAAAAGATTGAAGTGCCTTTGAACGGGGTACGGTAGTAGGTGCCAGGCGCACCGGTTTCTATGTTTGTCAAGAACTGCAACGCTGCTGTTGTTTTCACGCTCAACAGTTTCCCTTGTGTATCAAGAATGGTCCACCATCCAAAGGACATCCAGCCAACTTGACACAACTTTGGGGAGCATTGGAGTTAACATTTGCCAGAATCCCTGTGGAACGTTTACGACACCTTGTAGAGTCCATGCCCTGATGAATTGAGGCTGTTCTGAGAGGAAAAGGGTGTGCAACTCAACATTAGTTAAGAGAGTCTTTCATGGTCGTGCCATGAGAACTCCCGTCCACTAGTCTACACAGGCCTATTGATGTTGTGCTGTTCCCAGCTATATGGTTGCATATTGCATCCTGTCCCGATTGAAATGTTGTTCACGAAAGTTCAATCAGGAACGCTGGTTTGCATGGTCATTTAACATCACCAAGCAGCACAACATAATTCACTGTTTCCTACTATACAGGCACAGAGGGAATGAATACAAATGTATCATCATAAACGTGGCGTCTGGTTCTTGTCCTCTTCCTATTAGCCATGTGTGGAATGTCATTCACCTATTTACCTTGAGCCTACAAGCAAGGCACAATAATGCTTGCTGTGGAACCTATGGGCTCACTCTTGCAATTATCACTTTCCTTTCTCAACCAATTGGTGTACATTTTGGGATGTATTTATACGGCAACTTACGCATGTTCTCTCGCTTGCTGTTTATCAGCAACAGTCTTGGACGACCATCCACCTCCCCACCACCACAAGCTGTAGTGCCTTCAGAAAGTATTCACACCTCCTGACTTTTTCCACATTTTGTTGAATTACAAAAGTGATTTTAAAATGGATTTAATTGTAAAAAAAAAAAAATATCCACACAAAATTCTCTGTAATGTCAAAGTGGAAGATTTTTTTATTTTTTTTAATGGAAAGATTAAACACTAATATATCTTGATTAGATAAGTATTCAACCCCCTGAGTCAATGCATGTTAGAATCACTTTTTGGCAGCAATAACAGCTGTGAGTTTTTTGGCTAAGTCTCTATGAGCTTTGCACACTTGGATTGTAAAATATTATTATTCTTAAAAGAATGATTCAATATCTGTCAAGTTCGTTGTTGAACATTGCTAGACAGCCATTTCAAGTCTTGCTATATATTTCCAGGTAGACTTAAGTCAAAGCTGTAACTAAGCCACTCAGGAACATTCAATGTCATCTTGATAAGCAACCCTAGTGTATATTTGGCCTTGTGTTTTAGGTAATTGTCCTGCTGAAAGGTGAATTTGTCTCCCAGTGTCTGTTGGAAAACAGACAGAACCAAGTTTTCCACTAGGATTCTGCCTGTGCTTAGCTCTATTCTGTTTATTTCTATCCCCCCAAAAATCCACAGTTCTTGCCAATGATAAGCATACCCATAACATGACGCAGCCACAACCATGGTTGAAAATATGAAGGGTGGTACTCAGTGATGTGTTGTGTTGGACTGGCTTTGTATTTGAATTCAGGACAAACAGTTCATTTCTTTGCCATATTTATTACTTTAGTGCTAAAAAGGATGCATGTTTAAAAAAAAGTGTATTATGTACAGGCATCCATCTTTACCTGTCATCGGCATCCTCAGAGATGAGGCCATACCCTAAACTATTTAATAATATTCCATATTACATTCTGCCTCTGTTGTTCATTCAGTTAAACCTGTCCTCGATCAAACTGTCGTGTATCAGACACACCAAGTCTAAATCCGTCCTATCCACCAATAACACTAAGCACTACAGTACACTGCAGGCACCACATTACTAACACTAATTACAGCACACTGCAGGCACCACTAACATTAACACTAATTACAGCACACTGCAGACACCACACCACAAACACTAATTACAGCACACTGCAGACACCAAACCACTAACACTAATTACAGCACACTGCAGACACCACACCTCTAACACTTATTACAGCACACTGCAGACACCACACACCACTAACACTAATTACAGCACACTGCAGACACCAAACCACTAACACTAATTACAGCACACTGTAGACACCACACACAAACACTAATTACAGCACACTGCAGACACCATACCACTAACACTAATTACAGCACACTGCAGACACCACACCACAAACACTAATTACAGCACACTGCAGACACCAAACCACTAACACTAATTACAGCACACTGCAGACACCAAATCACTAACACTAATTACAGCACACTGCAGACACCAAACCACTAACACTAATTACAGCACACTGCAGGCACCACACCACTAACACTAATTACAGCACACTGCAGACACCAAACCACTAACACTAATTACAGCACACTGCAGACACCACACCACTAACACTAATTACAGCACACTGCAGGCACCACACCACAAACAGTAATTACAGCACACTGCAGACACCAAACCACTAACACTAATTACAGCACACTGCAGACACCAAACCACTAACACTAATTACAGCACACTGCAGACACCAAACCACTAACACTAATTACAGCACACTGCAGGCACCACACCACAAACAGTAATTACAGCACACTGCAGACACCAAACCACTAACACTAATTACAGCACACTGCAGACACCAAACCACTAACACTAATTACAGCACACTGCAGACACCAAACCACTAACACTAATTACAGCACACTGCAGGCACCACACCACAAACAGTAATTACAGCACACTGCAGACACCAAACCACTAACACTAATTACAGCACACTGCAGACACCAAACCACTAACACTAATTACAGCACACTGCAGACACCAAACCACTAACACTAATTACAGCACACTGCAGACACCACACCACTAACACTAATTACAGCACACTGCAGACACCAAACCACTAACACTAATTACAGCACACTGCAGACACCAAACCACTAACACTAATTACAGCACACTGCAGACACCAAACCACTAACACTAATTACAGCACACTGCAGACACCAAACCACTAACACTAATTACAGCACACTGCAGGCACCACACCACAAACAGTAATTACAGCACACTGCAGACACCAAACCACTAACACTAATTACAGCACACTGCAGACACCAAACCACTAACACTAATTACAGCACACTGCAGACACCAAACCACTAACACTAATTACAGCACACTGCAGACACCAAACCACTAACACTAATTACAGCACACTGCAGACACCAAACCACTAACACTAATTACAGCACACTGCAGACACCACACACCACTAACACTAATTACAGCACACTGCAGACACCAAACCACTAACACTAATTACAGCACACTGCAGACACCAAACCACTAACACTAATTACAGCACACTGCAGACACCAAACCACTAACACTAATTACAGCACACTGCAGACACCACACCTCTAACACTTATTACAGCACACTGCAGACACCACACACCACTAACACTAATTACAGCACACTGCAGGCACCACACCACAAACAGTAATTACAGCACACTGCAGACACCACACACCACTAACACTAATTACAGCACACTGCAGGCACCACACCACAAACAGTAATTACAGCACACTGCAGACACCAAACCACTAACACTAATTACAGCACACTGCAGACACCAAACCACTAACACTAATTACAGCACACTGCAGACACCAAACCACTAACACTAATTACAGCACACTGCAGACACCAAACCACTAACACTAATTACAGCACACTGCAGACACCAAACCACTAACACTAATTACAGCACACTGCAGACACCACACCACAAACAGTAATTACAGCACACTGCAGACACCAAACCACTAACACTAATTACAGCACACTGCAGACACCAAACCACTAACACTAATTACAGCACACTGCAGACACCACACCACAAACACTAATTACAGCACACTGCAGACACCAAACCACTAACACTAATTACAGCACACTGCAGACACCAAACCACTAACACTAATTACAGCACACTGCAGACACCAAACCACTAACACTAATTACAGCACACTGCAGACACCAAACCACTAACACTAATTACAGCACACTGCAGACACCAAACCACTAACACTAATTACAGCACACTGCAGACACCACACCACAAACACTAATTACAGCACACTGCAGACACCAAACCACTAACACTAATTACAGCACACTGCAGACACCAAACCACTAACACTAATTACAGCACACTGCAGACACCACACCACAAACACTAATTACAGCACACTGCAGACACCATACCACTAACACTAATTACAGCACACTGCAGACACCACACCACAAACACTAATTACAGCACACTGCAGACACCATACCACTAACACTAATTACAGCACACTGCAGACACCACACCACAAACACTAATTACAGCACACTGCAGACACCAAACCACTAACACTAATTACAGCACACTGCAGACACCAAACCACTAACACTAATTATAGCACACTGCAGACACCAAACCACTAACACTAATTACAGCACACTGCAGACACCAAACCACTAACACTAATTACAGCACACTGCAGACACCACACCACTAACACTAATTACAGCACACTGCAGACACCAAACCACTAACACTAATTACAGCACACTGCAGACACCACACCTCTAACACTTATTACAGCACACTGCAGACACCACACACCACTAACACTAATTACAGCACACTGCAGACACCAAACCACTAACACTAATTACAGCACACTGCAGACACCAAACCACTAACACTAATTACAGCACACTGCAGACACCAAACCACTAACACTAATTACAGCACACTGCAGACACCACACCTCTAACACTTATTACAGCACACTGCAGACACCACACACCACTAACACTAATTACAGCACACTGCAGACACCAAACCACTAACACTAATTACAGCACACTGCAGACACCAAACCACTAACACTAATTACAGCACACTGCAGACACCAAACCACTAACACTAATTACAGCACACTGCAGGCACCACACCACAAACACTAATTACAGCACACTGCAGACACCAAACCACTAACACTAATTACAGCACACTGCAGACACCAAACCACTAACACTAATTACAGCACACTGCAGACACCAAACCACTAACACTAATTACAGCACACTGCAGACACCAAACCACTAACACTAATTACAGCACACTGCAGACACCACACCACTAACACTAATTACAGCACACTGCAGACACCAAACCACTAACACTAATTACAGCACACTGCAGACACCACACCACTAACACTAATTACAGCACACTGCAGACACCATACCACTAACACTAATTACAGCACACTGCAGACACCACACCACAAACACTAATTACAGCACACTGCAGACACCAAACCACTAACACTAATTACAGCACACTGCAGACACCAAACCACTAACACTAATTACAGCACACTGCAGACACCAAACCACTAACACTAATTACAGCACACTGCAGACACCACACCACAAACAGTAATTACAGCACACTGCAGACACCAAACCACTAACACTAATTACAGCACACTGCAGACACCAAACCACTAACACTAATTACAGCACACTGCAGACACCAAACCACTAACACTAATTACAGCACACTGCAGACACCAAACCACTAACACTTATTACAGCACACTGCAGACACCAAACCACTAACACTAATTACAGCACACTGCAGACACCACACACCACTAACACTAATTACAGCACACTGCAGACACCAAACCACTAACACTAATTACAGCACACTGCAGACACCAAACCACTAACACTAATTACAGCACACTGCAGACACCACACCTCTAACACTTATTACAGCACACTGCAGACACCACACACCACTAACACTAATTACAGCACACTGCAGGCACCACACCACAAACAGTAATTACAGCACACTGCAGACACCACACACCACTAACACTAATTACAGCACACTGCAGGCACCACACCACAAACAGTAATTACAGCACACTGCAGACACCAAACCACTAACACTAATTACAGCACACTGCAGACACCAAACCACTAACACTAATTACAGCACACTGCAGACACCAAACCACTAACACTAATTACAGCACACTGCAGACACCAAACCACTAACACTAATTACAGCACACTGCAGACACCAAACCACTAACACTAATTACAGCACACTGCAGACACCACACCACAAACAGTAATTACAGCACACTGCAGACACCAAACCACTAACACTAATTACAGCACACTGCAGACACCAAACCACTAACACTAATTACAGCACACTGCAGACACCACACCACAAACACTAATTACAGCACACTGCAGACACCAAACCACTAACACTAATTACAGCACACTGCAGACACCAAACCACTAACACTAATTACAGCACACTGCAGACACCAAACCACTAACACTAATTACAGCACACTGCAGACACCAAACCACTAACACTAATTACAGCACACTGCAGACACCAAACCACTAACACTAATTACAGCACACTGCAGACACCACACCACAAACACTAATTACAGCACACTGCAGACACCAAACCACTAACACTAATTACAGCACACTGCAGACACCAAACCACTAACACTAATTACAGCACACTGCAGACACCACACCACAAACACTAATTACAGCACACTGCAGACACCATACCACTAACACTAATTACAGCACACTGCAGACACCACACCACAAACACTAATTACAGCACACTGCAGACACCATACCACTAACACTAATTACAGCACACTGCAGACACCACACCACAAACACTAATTACAGCACACTGCAGACACCAAACCACTAACACTAATTACAGCACACTGCAGACACCAAACCACTAACACTAATTACAGCACACTGCAGACACCAAACCACTAACACTAATTACAGCACACTGCAGACACCAAACCACTAACACTAATTACAGCACACTGCAGACACCACACCACTAACACTAATTACAGCACACTGCAGACACCAAACCACTAACACTAATTACAGCACACTGCAGACACCACACCTCTAACACTTATTACAGCACACTGCAGACACCACACACCACTAACACTAATTACAGCACACTGCAGACACCAAACCACTAACACTAATTACAGCACACTGCAGACACCAAACCACTAACACTAATTACAGCACACTGCAGACACCAAACCACTAACACTAATTACAGCACACTGCAGACACCACACCTCTAACACTTATTACAGCACACTGCAGACACCACACACCACTAACACTAATTACAGCACACTGCAGACACCAAACCACTAACACTAATTACAGCACACTGCAGACACCAAACCACTAACACTAATTACAGCACACTGCAGACACCAAACCACTAACACTAATTACAGCACACTGCAGACACCACACCACAAACACTAATTACAGCACACTGCAGACACCAAACCACTAACACTAATTACAGCACACTGCAGACACCAAACCACTAACACTAATTACAGCACACTGCAGACACCAAACCACTAACACTAATTACAGCACACTGCAGACACCAAACCACTAACACTAATTACAGCACACTGCAGACACCACACCACTAACACTAATTACAGCACACTGCAGACACCAAACCACTAACACTAATTACAGCACACTGCAGACACCACACCACAAACACTAATTACAGCACACTGCAGACACCAAACCACTAACACTAATTACAGCACACTGCAGACACCACACCACAAACACTAATTACAGCACACTGCAGACACCAAACCACTAACACTAATTACAGCACACTGCAGACACCAAACCACTAACACTAATTACAGCACACTGCAGACACCAAACCACTAACACTAATTACAGCACACTGCAGACACCAAACCACTAACACTAATTACAGCACACTGCAGACACCAAACCACTAACACTAATTACAGCACACTGCAGACACCAAACCACTAACACTAATTACAGCACACTGCAGACACCAAACCACTAACACTAATTACAGCACACTGCAGACACCAAACCACTAACACTAATTACAGCACACTGCAGACACCAAACCACTAACACTAATTACAGCACACTGCAGACACCAAACCACTAACACTAATTACAGCACACTGCAGGAACCACACACCACTAACACTAATTACAGCACATTGCAGGCACTATACACCACGAACACTAATTACAGCACACTGCAGACACCAAACCACTAACACTTATTACAGCACACTGCAGACACCAAACCACTAACACTAATTACAGCACACTGCAGACACCAAACCACTAACACTTATTACAGCACACTGCAGACACCAAACCACTAACACTAATTACAGCACACTGCAGACACCAAACCACTAACACTAATTACAGCACACTGCAGACACCAAACCACTAAAACTAATTACAGCACACTGCAGACACCAAACCACTAACACTAATTACAGCACACTGCAGACACCAAACCACTAACACTAATTACAGCACACTGCAGACACCAAACCACTAACACTAATTACAGCACACTGCAGACACCAAACCACTAACACTAATTACAGCACATTGCAGGCACTATACACCACGAACACTAATTACAGCACACTGCAGACACCACACACCACTAACACTAATTACAGCACACTGCAGACACGACACACCACTAACACTAATTACAGCACACTGCAGACACGACACACCACTAACACTAATTACAGCACACTGCAGACACCACAAACAGTTATTACAGCACACTGCAGACACCACACACCACTAACACTTATAACAGCACACTGCAGACACCACACACCACTAACACTAATTACAGCACACTGCAGACACCACTAACACTAATTACAGCACACTGCAGACACCACTAACACTAATTACAGCACACTTCAGACACTACTAACACTTATTACAGCACACTGCAGACACCACTAACACTAATTACAGCACACTTCAGACACCACTAACACTTATTACAGCACACTGCAGACACCACTAACACTTATTACAGCACACTGCAGACACCACTAACACTTATTACAGCACACTGCAGACACCACATACCACTAACACTAATTACAGCACCCTGCAGACACCACTAACACTTATTACAGCACACTGCAGACACCACTAACACTAATTAAAGCACACTGCAGACACCACTAACACTAACACTAATTACAGCACACTGCAGACACCACTAACACTTATTACAGCACACTGCAGACACCACTAACACTAATTACAGCACACTGCAGACACCACACCACTAACACTAATTACAGCACACTGCAGACACCACGAACACTTATTTAGCACACTGCAGACACCACTAACACTTATTACAGCACACTGCAGACACCACTAACACTTATTACACCACACTGCAGACACCACTAACACTTATTACACCACACTGCAGACATGACACACCACTAACACTAATTACAGCACACTGCAGACACCACACACCACTAACACTAATTACAGCACACTGCAGACACCACTAACACTTATTACAGCACACTGCAGACACCACTAACACTAATTACAGCACACTGCAGACACCACTAACACTTATTACAGCACACTGCAGACACCACTAACACTTATTACAGCACACTGCAGACACCACTAACACTTATTACACCACACTGCAGACATGACACACCACTAACACTAATTACAGCACACTGCAGACACCACACCACTAACACTATTTACAGCACACTGCAGACACGACACACCACTAACACTAATTACAGCACACTGCAGACACGACACACCACTAACACTAATTACAGCACACTGCAGACACCAATATCACTAACACTAATTACAGCACACTGCAAGCACCACATCACTAACAGCACACTGACTGACTGGCTCCACGCATGTTCTCAATTTTTTTTTTTTTTTCCTTTATGTTACCAGGCAAATCAGTTAAGAACATATTCTTATTTTCAATGACGGCCTGGGAACAGTGGGTTAACTGCCTGTTCAGGGGCAGAACGACAGATTTGTACCTTGTCAGCTCGGGGGTTTGAACTCGCAACCTTCCGGTTACTAGTCCAACGCTCTAACCACCAGGCTACGCTGCCGCCTCAATGCACCACTACCACCAACATACGGCCCACTGACTGGATGGATCCTCACACGTCCACAAGCAAAGAGACACATCAGAAATTCAGGCAGCATTCTCAAGCCATGCTGCTATTATATATGAAACCAATGGTTGGCAGCACATTGCAGACTCAATGCATACATTTTACATCCCATTCTCAGGCTGCCCACCAGACTAGGAGCTACTATAAATCCACAATGAGCAGAGGCTCTGAACACAGGTTTGAATGTAGTCTAACATGACAGGCTATTAGATCCCCCTTTTAGGCTAATCTCAGAGACTCTGATAGTGATTTCTGTCATAAGCCATCTGGAAAGAGAAATTCATTACACAGCTGAGCAACTCTGAGAAAACATTGTATGGTGATTGTGTCTAACATGGCAAAAATGTCAAATTAGAGAATTATACACATGAGGTTCGTAACAGTGAGAGGGAGAGGTTCTCTTCTCTCTGTCCTGAGGAGAATGGTGATGATAGTGACTACTGAGTAGGAGTGACACTTGGTTCATTGCATACTAGAGTGGCTTGCGAAAGTATTCACCCCCCTTGGCATTTTTCCTATTTTGTTGACTTACAACCTGCAATTAAAATTGATATTTGGAGGGTTTGTATAATTTGATTTACACAACATGCCTACCACTTTGAAGATGCTAAAGATGCTATGTATTGTGAAATAAACAAGAAATAAGACAAAAAAACTGAAAACCTGAGTGTGCATAACTATTCACCCTCCCAAAGTCAATATTTTGTAGAGCCACCTTTTGCAGCAATTACAGCTGCAAATCTCTTGGGGTATGTCTCTATAAGCTTGGCACATCTAGCTACTTGAATTTTTGCACATTCTTCAAAGAAAAACTGCTCCAGCTCCTTCAAGTTGGATGGGTTGCACTGGTGTACAGCAATCTTTAAGTCATACCACAGATTTTCAATTGGATTGAGTTCTGGGCTTTGACTGGGCCATTCCAAGACATTTAAATGTTTCCCCTTAAACCACTCGAGTGTTGCTTTAGCAGTATGCTGGAAGGTTAACCGAGCTGTGAGGGGAACGGCACCTCAGTACCTCCAGGCTCTGATCAGGCCCTACACCCAAACAAGGGCACTGCGTTCATCCACCTCTGGCCTGCTCGCCTCCCTACCACTGAGGAAGTACAGTTCCCACTCAGCCCAGTCAAAACTGTTCGCTGCTCTGGCTCCCCAATGGTGGAACACACTCCCTCACGACGCCAGGACAGCGGAGTCAATCACCACCTTCCGGAGACACCTGAAACCCCACCTCTTTAAGGAATACCTAGGATAGGATAAAGTAATCCTTCTCACCCCCCTTAAAAGATTTAGATGCACTATTGTAAAGTGGCTGTTCCACTGGATGTCATAAGGTGAATGCACCAATTTGTAAGTCGCTCTGGATAAGAGCGTCTGCTAAATGACTTAAATGTAAATGTAAATGTAATTAACCTCCGTCCCAGTCTCAAATCTCTGGAAGACTGAAACAGGTGTCCCTCAAGAATTTCCCTGTATTTAGCGCCATCCATCATTCCTTCAATTCTGACCATTTTCCCAGTCTCTGCCGAGGAAAAACATCCCCACAGCATGATGCTGCCACCACCATGCTTCACTGTGGGATGGTATTCTCGAGGTGATGCGAGGTGTTGGGTTTGCATAAGAAATAGCATTTTTCTTGATGGACAAAAAGCTCAATTTTAGTCTCATCTGACCAGAGTACCTTCTTCCATATGTTTGGGGAGTCTCCCACATGCCTTTTGGCGAACACCAAACATGTTTGCTTATTTTTTTCTTTAAGCAACGGCTTTTTTTCTGGCCACTCTTCCATAAAGTCCAGCTCTGTGGAGTGTACGGCTTAAGGTGGTCCTATGGACAGATACTCCAATCTCCGCTGTGGAGTTTTGCAGCTCATTCAGGGTTATCTTTGGTCTCTTTTTGCCTCTGATTAATGCCCTCCTTGCCTGGTCTGTGAGCGGCCCTCTCTTGGCAGGTTTGTTGTGGTGCCATATTCTTTCCATTTTTTAATAATGGATTTAATGGTGCTCTGTGGGATGTTCAAAGTTTCTGTCTGATATTTTTTTGTAACCCAACCCTGATCTGTACTTCTCCACAACTTTATCCCTATCCTGTTTGGAGAGCTCCTTGGTCTTCATGGTGCTGCCTGCTTAGTGATGTTGCAGACTCTGGGTGTATATATACTGAGATCATGTGACAGATCATGTGACACTTAGTTAAATAAAGTCCACCTGTGTGCAATCTAGCTATGTGACTTCTGAATTGAATTGGTTGCACCAGATCTTATTTAGGGGCTTCATAGCAAAGGGGATGAATACATATGCGTGCACCACTTTTCTGTTTTAAATTTTTTTGACTTTTTTTGAAACAAGTCATTTTTTAAATTTCCCTTCGCCACATTGGACTATTTTGTGTATGTCCATTACATGAAATCCAAATAAAAAATCCATTAAAATTACAGGTTGTAATGCAACAAAATAGAAATAACGCCAAGGGGATGAATACTCTGCAAGGCACTGTTTAAGGACCTATAACATAGCTGTTTCTGAAGACAGTATAGTGTTTTTGATACAACCCTCTGGCATTACAAACGAAGAAAAACAACTACTTATGAGGAATTAAAACTCATTGTAAAGATGCCTGAGCACACACATATCTGTCATTTCTGTGCTGCTTGAAGCATTTCAGCCCATTTTGATTCCTGACACTGTACTGACGACACAGTGGAAAAATTGTCCTTATTACAGAACTAAAAGCAATATATATGTCAAACAGTTCCTAGTTTAGTGTAGTCTGACAATTTCCAGGTCAGTGGTTGAGCTGAGAGTATCCTTTCTCAAAGCCATTGGAGTTGTGATCTGTTTTAACAGGCTTTCATCCCAGCTAGCACAAATCCAGGCCTTCTCACAGTAGAGGGTCACACAGACAACACCACCGCATGCTGTTACCCTGGGTGCTAAAACCAGCAGTGGTGGAAAAAGTACCCAATTGTCATACTTGAGTAAAAGTAATGATTACTTAATAGAAATTGACTGAAGTAAAAGTGAAAGTCACTGTCACGACTTCCAACGAAGTCGTTTCCTCTCCATGTTCGGGCGGTGTTCGGCGTCAGCGGTCTTCTAGCCATCGTCGATCCACTTTTCTTTTTCCATTAGTTTCTTGTTTTCCTACACACCTGGTTTCCACTTCCCTCATTAAGTGCTGTGTATTTAACCCTCTGTTCCCCTCATGTCCTTGTGTGGAATGGTTTGTTTGTAAGTGCTTGTGCACTATGTTACTGGTGCGCGTCGGGTTTTGTACCCATGTATGTTCTTTTTTTGTTGACGTTGGTTTTTAAATTAAACTGCACCGACTATTACCTATTCCTGCTCTCCTGCGTGTGACTTCACTGCCACCAGTTCCACAACCCTTACAGTCACCTAGTAAAATCCTACTTGAGTAAAAGTAAAAAAGTGTTTGGTTTTAAATATACTTAAAACTTCTTATGGCTGGGGGCAGTATTGAGTAGCTTGGATGAATAAGGTGCCAAGAGTAAACTGCCTGCTACTCATGCCCAATAGCTAATATATGCATAGTATTTAGATTTGCATAGAAAACACTCTGAAGTTTCTAAAACTGTTTGAATGATGTCTGTGAGTATAACAGAACTCATATGGCAGGCAAAAACCTGAGAAAAAATCCAACCAGGAAGTGGGAAATCTGAGGTTTGTAGTTTTTCAACTCATTCCCTATTGAAGACACAGTGGGATATTGGTCATATTGCACTTCCCAAGGCTTCCACTAGATGTCAACAGTCTTTAGAACCTTGTTTGATGCTTCTACTGTGAAGTGGGGGCGAATGAGAGGGGATTGAGTCAGAGGTCTCGCAGAGTGCCACGATCTCAGTCTCGCTCGCTCATGTGAGAGTTAGCTCTGTTCCATTGCAATTCTAAAGACAAAGGAATTCTCCAATTGGAACATTATTGAAGATTTATGTTAAAAACATCCTAAAGATTGATTCTATACTTCGTTTGACATGTTTCTACGAACTGTAATATGACTTTTCGTCTGAACTTTCGCATGGACTTAGACCCACACGTCGTGAGTTTGGATTGTGTACTGAACGCGCAAAAGGAGGTATTTAGACATAAATTATGAACGTTATCGAACAAATCTAACATTTATTGTGGAACATGAAGTCCTATGAGTGTCATCTGATGAAGATCATCAAAGGTTAGTGATTAATTTCTCTATTTCTGCTTTTTGTGACTCCTCTCTTTGGCTGGAAAAATGGCTGTGTTTTTCTGTGACTCGGCATTCACCTAACATAATCGTTTGTGGTGCTTTCGCCGTAAAGCCTATTTGAAATCGGACACTGTGGTGGGATTAACAAGAAGTGTATCTTTAAAATGGTGTAAAATACTTGTATGTTTGAGGAATTTTAATTATGAGATGTCTGTTGTTTGAATTTGGCGCCCTGCACTTTCACTGGCTGTTGTCATATCGATCCCGTTAGCGGGATCTCAGGCCAAAGAGGTTATTAAGTAGCAAAAGTAAATGTAATTGTTAAAATATACTTAAGTATGAAAAGTAAAAGTATAAATCATTTCAAATTCCTTATATTAAACAAACCAGACGGCACGATTTTATTGTTTTTTACATTTATGGATAGCCAGGAGCACACTCCAACAGTCAGACATAATTTACAAACAAAGCATTTGTGTTTATTGTGTCCACCAGATCAGATGCAGTAGGGATGACCAGGGATTTTCTCTTTAAGTGAGTCAATTAGACCATTTTCCTGTCCTGCTAAGCATTCAAAATGTAAAGACTACTTTTGGGTGTCAGGGAAAATGTATGTATTATATTCTTTAGGAATGTAGTGCAGTAAAAGTATAAGTTAACAAAAATATAAATAGTAAAGTAAAGTACAGATACCCCAAAAACTACTTAAGTAGTATTTCAAAGTACATTTACTTAAGTACTTTAGGAATGTAGTGGAGTAAAAGTATAAGTTAACAAAAATATAAATAGTAAAGTAAAGTACAGATACCCCAAAAAACTACTTAAGTAGTACTTCAAAGTAAATTTACTTAAGTACTTTACTGGGTGCTGGGTGTCGTGAGGGTGAAATCAGGTGCAGGAAAGCAGAGAGTTCAATAAAGTGCTTACTTTAATGCACACACGGTGAACCACGGCCACCCCACTTTCGGGTGCTCAAACCAAATGCCCCAGACACAGAGAATGAAAACAGTCTAGCACTAAATACACGAACACGTAATCTATAGCAAACACCAGGGTTACAATAATCAATCCCGCACAAAGAAACAGGCGGGCCGGCAGACTAATAAAGCCTCACTAATTACAACCAACTCAAAACAGATGTACTCAATAAACACGTAAGGAGGGGGAGAAAAGAATCAGTGGCAGCTAGTAGGCCGGCGACGACGACCGCCGAGCGCCACCCGAACAGGAAGGGGAGCCACCTTCGGTCGGAGTCGTGACATTTATACCACTGAAAACTAGTTGCCCTGGAGAGGGCTTGGCAAATATGTGGGCAAATATCCCCTCTGAGAAAGTTAGGTCAGATCAGGAAGTTAGAGTTAGACCATCACTCACCACCAGAGAGAGAGGCCTCTTCCATGACACCACTCCTATCAGTCCAGACAGCAGCACCTGAAAGAGAACAACACTGTAGGTCAGTGGAAGGGAAGAGAACGCAGTACAACAGTTAGGATAACCAACATGGTCATGAACAGTCCCCGCATGTGAAAGAAAGGGGAAAGCCAGACATGGGTACTAGGTTTTTCCGTATGGTTCACTGTGGTGTGATCTTGGATTGTGATCATATCTCCTTGGTGTGAGTTGACACATCACAGTATCACAGTAAAAAAAAATGAACTTCATATCTGGTGTTCTATTAGCCTCCAGCATTCTGTTTCTCTACATTCTCTCTCCTTCACCCTCCTTCACCCACCATTAACCAACAACACTCCCCCACCCACCTAGCTTCTCTCACTCACCCCCTCTCCATCACCTCTCTTTTACACACTAGCCTCTCTCTGAATCCCCGAGTTCAGCTGGAAAGACATCAGACTTACAGGCAGCCGTTCATGAACAAGGGCAAACCAATCCCCTCTATTGTTATAGCCATCTTGACTTGTTTATGTCTTTGGCTGATACTCAAAAATAAATAGAAATACTGAAAAAAAAACACTGAAGCAGACGGTGAGTGACGATAGGCACTGGAGAGAGAACGCCCACTCCAACGCTGTCCCCTCATTTGACACAAACACAGATTGCAAATGCTAATGTTTGTTTATGTTGCTAACCTTTTCAGGCATATTCCTGTTGTTAAAACCCTTCTAACATGCATTGCGGTTGTTACATAAAAGTCACATATGAGTAAAACATTTGATTGTTTATTATTAGTTTAAAGTTACTTTGTATCGCTGACCTGAACTGCTTTGGGGAGGGTCACATCTGCATATTCAATCATTTTAATTTTCTCATTTGAGGGGTGTTTTTCCTAATATCATTATTCTTTGAATGCTTATGTCCTAATATTTGTGACATGTATTATGGCATGGCCATTGTCCATATTCCTTAGTTCCAGCTCACCTTCTGCACCTGCACATAAATACCACCATTTTGCACCTGATTCCGTCAGACTACTGGGGCTGTGCGCCCGTTGACAAAACTGCCTGGGATCTAGCCTACTGTTTTACAGAGCTCCAATGGATGTAAAGTAAGAATATTTGGGAGATGTTAAATTTGCAGTGTTATTCACATTTGACCCATTTTAGATGAGGGCTGAAGATCAGTGAGACTAGCAGATCATTACTGCTTTAGATCAGGAGGATTATTTATCTTGTCCAATCAAAATGTGCTGAGTGACTCCCTGACTGCAGATTAGCATTGACAAAAAGGGAGAACACCCGAAAAGAACATAGAGTTGTATATACAGTGTGCAGGAGCCAATACCTAATGTCTGCCCAAATGTACACATCTTATCACTACTGTAACATGCCTACTGTCTACATAATTAAGCATGTTAATGCCTACACAGTAATATTTTTTTGTTTTGAACAGTGACCAAATCGAGGGAAGATGATTTGACATACTCAGTCATTTTAATTCTGAAATATTCATTTGATGGAATCATTAAACATATTCTGCAAGTGACATGAATATGTTTCGGGAAGCTTGGAGAGAGATGATCATTTCAAAGGCAGATTTCTACCGAGATGTGAACGCTTCAATATCTATTTGCTCTCATGAATTATAGATCACGCATTCTGTTGCAACAGAGGAAGAGAAAGAGAGAGAGAGCGAAAGAGCATGAGAGAGAGAGAGCAAGGAGGAGGGAGGGAGATAAAGGCTGTATCCCTGCAAATGCAGTCTGGTAGTAAATCTGTTCAGCAGTAAAAGCAGCCCAGGTCTGTGCCAGACAGCAGACACACAGAGATCAGCTCCTCTCCTCTGCTCCTGTCTTTAGCACAGACACCTCTGGTCCAGAGCAACACCGTAACCGTCTCACACACCTGATCTCCAAACAGCCCCCGTCAACCTCTGATACCACATAAAGAACACAGGAGCACATGAATGGATGGCTATTACCACGGCAACACAGTTAAGTTTCACTTTTATTTCCATAGAGCTTAGTTGTCATGGCACCCAGGGGACTCCTCCCTCTTATCTCCCCATTTAATTCTTACATCTCAGATGGTGGAGGAGAGGAAGGACAGGCAGGCTGCGTTAAGCCCTGCACCAGCCCTCTTCCAGGGGACGAAGGGAACATTCATTAGCTAACACTCTTAACTGGTGAGATATCAGTGGTAGAGTAGAGAATCCACTCAGCCTTGTCTCTACTCTGAAAGCTAGTAATAAGGGGAAACTTCAGGAAGTTGGGTATCTGAGAGTGAAACAACTCTGGTCCCTGGAGATGGAGGGGGGTAGGCAGGCTTTAGGGGCTAGTGGAGCTGCTAAACTCTGGACTGAGGCTGGCTGGAGCAGAGGCTGTAGCTATGGTTGTGGCTGTCTGAGAGGTGATATGGAGAGGGCTGCCGGTGATAGCTTTGTGTCAATCACGCAGGGATTCCTCTCTCCGCTGCACTGGGAAAAGGATTAAGACACTTTACCACGGTAGTCACTGAGGCCTGGCCACCTATTCAGCTCAACTCACCAGCTCCTTTTCTTGCACTTCTGCCCTGCTGCAGTTTATACACACTGTGGACTTTGAGTTCAAAAGGGGACACACAAATGAGCTAATCAATCAATCTCATTCTCAACGGACTGTTATTAATATAAAAACAACGTATTCTCTAAAAGGAGCAAATTATCCATGAAATATCCAAATCTGCTCTCATTAGCTATACAAAAGCAGGGCCATCGATTCCTGCCTCCTACCATTAAAGGCTTCTGTATTGAGATGGCTTCCAATCAGACTCCAATCAGACTCCTGTTGTTTAGTGTTGTCTATCATCAGGAGAGAATAGCCTCTCTCTTTTCTCTCTCCCACATCTGGCTTCACTACATGGTCCCTACAGTGTACAGCTTACCATCCAGAGATATACAACAACCCCATTACCCACACAAAACAAAGCACAGCATTTACACATAGCCACCAACAGACACACTGGCCACACCCATCAACTGAGCCAACAACTCTGGCGTGTACACATACATATGCACACCAAACAAAAATGGCTACTGAAATGGGATGAAAGATTTCCAAGCAACTCATCACAGGTTGTGCCACACAGAGACATGAAAGAATGTACTACACTCTGACAGCCACACACGCACGCACACACACACACACACACACACACACACACACACACACACACACACACACACACACACACACACACACACACACACACACACACACACACACACACACACACACACACACACACACACCGCACACACAGCATAACAACCCTGACATCCTGAACAGTACACATTGTGATCAATCATAAGCCTTCCACAACACAAGTATCTGATATCGCAACTATGTATTTTATTTGCAGTCCACCAACTGAACAGAAAAGTAAAACAATGCTTTTTGGAAGACAAAACCCAATAAGCCCTCCTAGATCCCTTGTTCGGAATGTCATTGACCCCAAAGCCCCCTCTCCTGTCTGTCTGCCCCCCAGGCCACATTCCAGTCTGGAACGTTTATGCACGCTGCAGCCTGTACACACTCTTACACACCTACACACCCATACACACTCCTACACAGCATTCTCACATAGGTGTTCCTTTTGTCCAGGTGGGAAAGGGCAGTGTGGCGTGAGATTGAGATTGTGTCATCTGTGGATCTGTTGGGGCGGTATGCAAATTGGAGTGGGTCTAGGGTATCCGGGAGGATGCTGTTGATGTGAGCCATGACCAGCCTTTCAAAGCACTTCATGGTTACCAAAGTGAGTGCTACGGGTCGGTAATCATTTAGGCAGGTTACCTTCGCTTCCTTGGGCACAGGGACTATGGTGATCTACTTGAAACACGTAGGTATTACAGACTCGGTCAGCGAGAGGTTGAAAATGTTGTTGAAGACACTTGCCAGTTGGTCCGCATATGCTTTGAATAAACGTCCTTGTAATCTATCTGGCCCCGCGGCTTTGTGAATGTTGACCCGTTTAAAGGTCTTGCTCACATCGGCTACCGAGAGTGTTATCACACAGTCATCCAGAACAACTGGTGTTCTGGTGCATGCTTCAGTGTTGCTTGACTCGAAGTGAGCATAAAAGGCATTTAGCTCATCTGGTAGGCTCGCGTCACTGGGTTCGCGTCTGGGTTTCCCTTTGTAGTCCGTAATAGTTTTCAAGCCCTGCCATATCCGACGAGCGTCAGAGCTGGTGTAGTAGGATTCAATCTTAATCCTGTATTGACGCTTTCCTTGTTTGATGGTTCGTCTGAGGGCATAGTGGGATTTCCTTTAAGCATCCGGATTAGTGTCCCGCTCCTTGAAAGCGGCAGCTCTAGCCTTTAGCTCGATACGGATGTTGCCTGTAATCCATGGCTTCTGGTTGAGATATGTACGTACGGTCACTGTGGGGATGACGTCATCGATGCACTTATTGATGAAGCCAATGACTGAGGTGGTATACTCCTCAATGCCATTGGATGAATGCCCGAACATATTCCAGTCTGTGCTAGCAAAACAGTCCTGTAGCGTAGCATCCATATCATCTGACCACTTCCGTATTGAGCGAGTCACTGGTAGTTTTTTCTTGTAAGCAGGAATCAGGAGGATAGAATTATGGTCAGATTTGCCAAATGGAGGGTGGGGGAGAGCTTTGTATGCATCTCTGTGTGTGGAGTAAAGGTGGTCTAGAGTTTTTTTTCCTCTGGTTGCACATGTGACATGCTGGTAAAGATTTGGTAAAACAAAATAAAGTTTGCCTGCATTAAAGTCCCCGGCCACTAGGAGCACTGCTTCTGGATGAGCATTTTCTTGTTTACATATGGCCTTACAGAGTTGGTTGAGTGCGGTCTTGGTGGTAGCATCGGTCTGTGGTGGTAAATAGACGACTACGAATAATATAGATGAGAATGATTTTAATCTTTTCTCAGGGCATTGTGTTTGCCATAAAAAATAAACATGGTTTCCATCTCAAATATTCACACACCTACACACCCCTACCCTCCATCTCCTTTACATTGCAGGACACAACTCTCGACCCTCTTATAGGGCTGACCCACAGTAGTGCAAGCGTTAATCTCACACCCCCCAGCCCAGAGCCCACGACTATTCATTATGTGTTCTCCCAGGCTTTCCCATTAGTACTGTTATGATAATTGACCCTGAGCTGACTGTGGGAGTTGGAGGAAGGGGGGGGGGGGCAGTGATTACAGCACCCTATACCCCCAGGCATCAGTGGAGAACAGGAATAATCACGAGGAGCATGCCCCCTGCAGTCACTGGCCTGTCCGAGGTCACTGCTCTCTCTCTCACACAGAGATAGGCATGGTGGTGATGAGGCTGTAATGATGGAACTGTGGATGGCGACGGCAGGGGTAGAGATGGAGAGGGCTGTTGGAATGCTGTGGTTATGGTTTACAGCATAACAACATAAGAGTGGACATTATCAACCCCCCCTGACTGTCCCTCCACGCTCCCTGTGTCTCACATAATGCCCTGCCCCCATTCAGCATTGGGGCCCCTCACTGTGAACAGGGCTCAGCCAATCCCACTAAAACAAGGCAGACGACAATGATAAACCATGTCATCTGCAATCACCTGCATGGTAATAACACACTGGCTGCCAGTGGAAGATGGTTGTTTTCTACAATAAAGTCTCCACAGTGCTGGTAAACATCACACAGAGCAGCGTGCATCATGGATTCTATGTTTCTAACAGGTTTTATTTCATCTCATTCATTCATGCAAGACCCCCTGCCATTCATCGAAGAACACATTACTCTGAGTGAAGGTCTTAAAGTCTGGGCATTTCACATACCTCAGGTCACCAAGACGCATGGGAAGAAGGGAGCCACCGACAGACAGTCAGGTTTCCTAGGCAACCACCCGCCGGCCACTTGCCAAGATCCATAATGATTTTCCATCAACCTCAAAGCTGTGGGGGGTGCACGAAATCTCACTCACATCCAATGTGATGCAAGCATCCAAACTCATCACGGAGAGAGAGAGAGAGAGACACGCACACAAACACACACTCACAAACACCCACATCACAGCCCTGTTAAAGATTCCATACGCAGCTATCACAATTAGGGTGTAATGAAGCAATAGTCTCTTATATTGCTTCCACACCTATTATAGTGCGATAGGGTGATTCTGTAACTGCTTTGTGACATATCGCAGGGGGAAAGTGAGGTGCATGTGAATGATCTCCTCTCAGTGTGAAGGCTTACTGAGTTTCACACCACCTGTGGTTGAGCTGTCCATCTGGAGCGAGTGGAGGTTGGTGTTATGATGCTCCCTGACCTCTGACTCCTGTGTTATGATGTTCTGTTTCGTCAAGACAGATTGCACTCCGTGTTATTGTCTTTGTCATCTGTGAAATCATGTTTTTCTGCTGTTTATGTCATCAGGTAAAATGCTGCTCTCTCTGACTGTTGACACTACTTACTGCTTTCTGGGTCACATGGTAAGTCCAAGGTCACTGGTCCAGCCCTGGGCAGCATGGTGGACAGCAGGTGGTCTAGAGTGGTGGACTGGATGACAAGAATGTTGGATCCTGTCCAATAGAAACCTGCTGCTTGAAAAGGAGGAGGCCATGCCAGCATGGTGAAAAGGTAGCAGTAAGACTACCCTGGGCTATCAGATCATATGATGTTCTCCACTACCTCTACCTCCTACCTCCCCGTGTCATATTCAGTAGTCATGATGTTTAGCTACTGAGCTCTAGTGGTTGGGGCTTCCTGGCTAAGTGTTTCTCCTCTCACCTGCAAGGCAACACCCTTGTTGAAGCTCGCATCCGCTACAAGACCATGGTGCTTGCCTACGGAGCTGTGAGGGGAACGGCACCTCAGTACCTCCAGGCTCTGATCAGGCCCTACACCCAAACAAGGGCACTGCGTTCATCCACCTCTGGTCTGCTCGCCTCCCTACCACTGAGGAAGTACAGTTCCCGCTCAGCCCAGTCAAAACTGTTCGCTGCTCTGGCCCCCCAATGGTGGAGCAAACTCCCTCACGACGCCAGGACAGCGGAGTCAATCACCACCTTCCGGAGACACCTGAAACCCCACCTCTTTAAGGAATAACTAGGATAGGATAAGTAATCCTTCTCAACCCCCCCCCCCCCTTTAAGATTTAGATGCACTATTGTAAAGTGACTGTTCTACTGGATGTCATAAGGTGAATGCACCAATTTGTAAGCCGCTCTGGATAAGAGCGTCTGCTAAATGACTTAAATGTAAATGTAAATGTAATACAAGGTAGATCTGGGCTCTCTAACCCTGTTCCGAGGAAACTACCCTCCTGTAGGTTTTCAATCCAAACCCAGATGTAACCGACCTGATTCATTTTATCAACCAGTTAATTATTAGAATCAGGTGCGATAGAGTGGGGTTGAAGCGAAAACCTACAGGACGGTATCTCTCCGGGAACAGAGCCCTGCAGTAGATACTGTATTTTCATAATCTACCATCATACAAGCTCAGCATATATTCAACACAAACTGATATTCTTTCCATCAAACATTCAGTTTCCATTTAACATTCAGTTTCCATCTAACATTCAGTTTCCATCTAACAATCAGTTTCCATCTAACATTCTGTTTCCATCTAACATTCAGTTTCCATCTAACATTCAGTTTCCATCTAACATTCAGTTTCCATCTAACATTCAGTTTCCATCTAACATTCAGTTTCCATCTAACATTCTGTTTCCATCTAACATTCTGTTTCCATCTAACATTCAGTTTCCATCTAACAATCAGTTTCCATCTAACATTCTGTTTCCATCTAACATTCAGTTTCCATCTAACATTCAGTTTCCATCTAACATTCAGTTTCCATCTAACATTCAGTTTCCATCTAACATTCAGTTTCCATCTAACATTCAGTTTCCATCTAACATTCAGTTTCCATCTAACATTCAGTTTCCATCTAACATTCAGTTTCCATCTAACATTCTGTTTCCATCTAACATTCTGTTTCCATCTAACATTCAGTTTCCATCTAACAATCAGTTTCCATCTAACATTCTGTTTCCATCTAACATTCAGTTTCCATCTAACATTCAGTTTCCATCTAACATTCAGTTTCCATCTAACATTCAGTTTCCATCTAACATTCAGTTTCCATCTAACATTCTGTTTCCATCTAACATTCAGTTTCCATCTAACATTCAGTTTCCATCTAACATTCAGTTTCCATCTAACATTCAGTTTCCTGGCCACACACAGGCGTTGAAGAGCTTGTGCATCTCTTACCTCCACTTCTGCTGTAACAGTTAATCCACTCTTCCCTCATTTATCTTTGGCTAGGAAAAAGCTTTCTAAAAACATTCCCTTCCTTGCCAAACTGTGTGTGTGTGTGTGTGTGTGTGTGTGTGTGTGTGTGTGTGTGTGTGTGTGTGTGTGTGTGTGTGTAAGTGTAAAAATCCTAGCTGCTGAGTAGCTGCTGAGCCTATGTATATCCAGGGCTGAATTGGATGTGTCAGGAGAAACTCACCGCCCCGCCTTAATTAAATGGAGCAGTCTAGTAATTAAATGGATGTCTAAGCGAGGCCTGCTTTAAAAGGGGTGACACTCTTGATGTCTACTGCCTCTGTGTGATCAGTGGGGAGCCCACAGCCAGGGAGGAGGCTGCAGTTGCTTTCATCTCATGAATGTGGAGAGCTCTCTAGTCAATCAGAGTGAGCACTTTAATCCCAATTCAGAGATGAGCTCAGATGACACAATTTTGAGCAAACATCTTCTAAACCCAAATTCCGGTACACGTTTCTCAGGGCATTGTGTTTGCCATAAAAAATAAACATGGTTTCCATCTCAAATATTCACACACACAAGAGTCAGGATCTGAGAGGAGATCATTCAGTGAGGCTGTAAAATGGAGCATGACATCACCATGAGATTGAGGAGGTTAACGTTAATTAGCACAGTGAAGGTGAATTCTACCATCACAGTGAACCTTTAGTCTGATGACAGCATGAACTTCAGAAGTCCTTCTCTGCTGATGTTCTATGAATGGGGGTGAGAGGTGTGTGTTCAGGCTCTAACCCCTCTCACTGTCCTCCATCCTTCTCTAGTGCCTCTTGAGAATACGACAAGAACATTAGTGCTGCTATCTACGTAAACTACAGCCCTGAACAGCTCTCTCAACCTTTTGTCCAGGGAGGCCACTACTCTTTATTGAGATGTCTATGTGAATGGGAATGGGACTGTCCAAGACAAAAGCAAAGCTATATATGGCTAAATGGTGCTCTAAAAGATAGCTTGGCAGAGCTTGTTTTACCCCTCTTCCAATCCTTCTACTACAAGCATTCACATTTTCTTTATTTTCCTCTCTCTTTCTCTCTCGCTCTCTTTCGCTCTCTCTCTCCTTTTCTCCCCTCCCCCAGCCCCTTCCCATATCCCTCCACTTTAGGCACCTTGTCGTCATTGCCATGGAAACAGGGGGACAACAGTAGGTTGTCAGGCAATGCCCGGGGGCTGGGCATCTCACTCTCTACCCCACTCACCCTTTATTCGTCTTATCCCTCTTCTTCCTCTCTCTCTCTGTTGTTTACTCACATATCAAATCATTCTCTCCATCCACCAATTGCAGTACCAGATGTATCCCTGCTGAATCAACTCCAACGCAGAAGCGATTGGTGATTAAAATAAAAAAGAGTTAGTCTGCTTTTGTCTAATTGCAAAAATACTTAATTGTAGAAACTACCAATCAGCATTAACCAGTGATAGCCTAAATAGATTTCCTTGGAGTGTTTTATACATAATAGTGAAGATCTAAACAAAAAGCTCCCGAATTCAGAAATATTCCTTTAGAAATCCTGTGTCTAAAATCTTCTCTGATCATGCACTGACGAGTGTGACGATGCTATTGTCATTGTCAACGTCATCAGAATCAGTATCATCAGCAGCATCATCATCATCACTAAACCAGGCTTAGCTGACACCAGTGTGAGAAAGGCTAACATTACAATCTAATTCTCATCACCACAACAGGAACAAACAAACAACCCAACAACATCATCACCATCATCTGTGTCTAGCAGCCCCTCTACCTGCATGTCACTGACCTGCTGCATGACATTACTGCTGATGTCGCTGACCTGGCCTACAGACGGCACAGGCAACAGACAGGTAGCACAGGGAGCACTGCTCTAGTCTGTCCTTCTTGATAATTGCAGGCCAGGAGAAAGGCAGATTGCATTCGATAGGGGATGTCCACTGGCACTCGCAATTACTTCCATGATCTCTCTGTCTCTTCTTTCCCAAGATCAAAACTACTCCGAGGCCAGCACTGTTAGAGGAGCCTGTCATGTCAGCCACAGAACTAAAGCTGGACTTGAGAGATGTCTCATTTGAACAGGGCCTTGCTTTGATGTGGGGGAAAATATGTGGGGTTCGTCAAAACATGCCACTACTGTTTACCATTGAATTATCCAACAGCCTCTGTACTTTAGAACTCTACATACAACAGAAGACTTTGTAGAACAGACTATAAGTCAATGTCCTATTAAATAAAACATATGGAGGAAGAACAAACAAACAGCTATGTAACTGGACCAATCAACTGATTCGCCATAAACAAGATCACAGAGAGTGAGAGTATGAATGTACAGTTAGTAAATGGTGAGGATGATCTATACTGAATAAAAATATAAACACAACATGTAAAGTGTTGGTCCCATGAATCATGAGCTGAAATAAAAGATCCCACAAGTTTTCCATGCTCACAAAAAACGTGTTTCTCTCAAATTTCTTGCACAAATTTGTTTACATCCCTCTTACTCAGCATTTCCCCTTTGCCAAGATAATCCATCCACCTGACAGGTGTGGCATATCAAGAAGCTGATTAAACAGCATAATCATTACACAGGTGAACCTTGTGCTGGGAACAGTAAAATGTGCAGTTTTGTCACACAACACAATGCCACAGATGTCTCAAGTGTTGAGGGGGGGTATTTGAGGAGTATTTATGTCTGTAATAATGCCCTTTTGTGAGAAAAAAACTCATTCTGATTGACTGGGCCTGGCTGCCCTGTGGGTGGGCCTGGCTCCCAAGTGGGTAGGCTTATGCCCTCCCAGGACCACCCAGAGCTGCGCCCCTGCACAGTCATGTCAAATCTATAGATTCGGGTCTAATGAATTGAATTGACTATTTTCCATATATGAACTACAACTCAGTAAAATATTTGAAATTGTTGCATGTTGCTTTTATATTTCTGTTCAGTATATAATGGCATTCCTATACTCTTTTAAAGTTGTGGCCAGTTCTCGAAGACAGTTCCACTGCTTTTTTTCATTGTTCTCCTGTAATCAGGGACTGATTTAGACCTGGGACACCAGGTGTGTGCAATTATGGTTAGGTAGAACAGAAAACCAGCAGGCTCCAGACCTCGTTGGGTAAGAGTTGAATACCCCGGCTAATTAGTCTAGTGATCAATGAAACTGCTCTAACAGCATATGATGTAACTCACTCCACACCAGGGGAGATATCTACTTTTTCTCGCTTATACTTAGATGTAAACGTTTGTGTCTGTGTGTGCTTGTTTGTGGTTGTGTGTGCGCTGACCGGCCTAACCCTCATGTTAAAGGCTCTGAGGAGGAGTTTGAATCATTTTCAATCACTGTGTCTTTTCAAGACTAAACGATGCACAGAACACCATAGCTCTGAAGGAGTGGCTGAAGTTCCCAGAAGAGTATACAGGACTCAGTAAGACACATTGCTCAGGCGCAGCCTGTAGAGCAGACGACAACCGGGCGGCTGGCAGCCTACTGGTTAGAGCGGCGAGGCAGCATCCTGGGTCCAACGGGAAAAATCTGGCGGGAAGTAAGCTGGTCAAATTTCGTCTGGACCTTCTTTGTAATTGACCAATAGAGTGATGGTACTGTTAAAACAGCATTCATTCTGACCAGTCAGAGACACACTGTAAAATGAATCCTACTGACACCATGGGTCTATCTCCTTTAAAGGAAGGCCATCTCACATAGTCTCTGTGCTGTAGAACATGTTGTGATGTATGTTTATAGGCTTTAAGGAAACTGCATTGACGTCGTGTTGGAGTGGTGGAGGGCCACTCGGTCTTTCTCTCTCTCATCCCAGGGCCTGTACAGTGCAACACGTCCATCACCACCCAGAGTGGCTGTGGAGGACAGACAGTGTTTGATAACAATGATGGGTTTGCCAAGTTGGACCAAAGCACCAGGAATCAATCCTTCAATAATACCTATTCTATCTGAGCCAAAAGGGCGTTCTTCCTCTCTCTCTGCTCTTCCTCTGATGAAACACCATCTCCATTGATCCTTCATTACTCTGTTTGCAACCAAGTACGACGCGACGCAGCAGAAAGCCCGGTTGGAAATAAAGTGTTTTTCCTCAGCACACACACACATTTTGTAATTCATTAAACAAACATCTAAAAAGAACAGGACCCAGTAATTTACAGGGAAGTGGCTGACTGATGGCTTCAAGACGCAATTAGCAGGGAACAGCCGAGCCGAGCCATCATCATCTTCCATGATTGAATGACTGCATCCATCCGCTCACAAAGTCTGGATTGATCTATCTGAATCACTAACCTGCGGAATCAACGCAACAATGTGCTGTCCATGATTACTACCTTCCAGTATGGGTTGCAGTAAAAAGGGGACATGTCTTTACAAAACCTGAGCAGTTTCTGACGTTTATTTTTGATTCTGTACGGGCGGGACATTCTTTCTCATCACAGAGCGAACACATCTAACGCATCTAAATAATGACTACCATCGCAGCTGGCATCCAGAGGCGCGGAGATGAAAGCCAGTCAGTCACTGAGTTATTTGGTGAGTCGCAGAGCCCAATCAAGGCCTCATGATAGAACTAACCACATAACACAAGAGACACACAGAGCCGCTGTGTTCCTCTGTAGACACAGACACACACAAACAAACACACACAGGCCCAGTGGTTAGGAGGGCTGATCCATCAGTGAGTAGGGTAATGTTCTCACTTACACATCACCCCCCACACTGAGCAGGAGATGAGAGGATGGGACAGGCCCCGTGAAGAGGAGATTAGAGGGGAAGCGACAGGCGGCAGCACCCACAGGGCACAGGCCTGCTGTTGTTCTGTTCCTCTCCTTTCATCTACGCTCCTTTCCTCTCCTCTATTCTACCTTTCCCTCCCTCACTCCTTCACCCACAGGACACAGCCAGGCCTGCTGTTGTTCTGTTCCTCTCCTTTCATCTACGCTCCTTTCCTCTCCTCTATTCTACCTTTCCCTCCCTCACTCCTTCACCCACAGGACACAGCCAGGCCTGCTGTTGTTCTGTTCCTCTCCTTTCATCTACGCTCCTTTCCTCTCCTCTATTCTACCTTTCCCTCCCTCACTCCTTCACCCACAGGACACAGCCAGGCCTTCTGTTGTTCTGTTCCCCTCTTCTCCTCTCCCTCGCCCTCACTCCTTCATGTCCTCACACACACTGTGGACCCTAGGCCACTACCTCTACCGCCCACCACGGTAGCTCGGCATGCACAGCAGAGCAGGTACACTGAACTGCCTGAAGCACTGGAGAGGGAGAAGTTGTGGAGGTGAAACTGATTTAATTTGTATCCAGAATCCAACAATTGGGCTGTTTGAGCTCTGGATGGAAGCAGTGCTAGATGTGCTTTGAGGAGAGGACACAGGTCTACGGTAAGTTGGTAGGTAGGTAGGTACCCATGCAGGTCTATTACTTTAGGTGTTCTGTAAAGCACTGAGCCTCTCCTAGGGAGTTGCTTTTAAGAGCCTCTCGTTGTTGCAGAGTTGAGCAGCAATTTGACCAGAGCCGTTTCCCTGGTGTTTTGACTGTAAAATTGCGGCTTTACCGAGAGCCAAGTAGTATATAATGCTACCGCTGTGGGTAAAGGATCAAGTTTATGAGGTGGAACACAGAGTTCTCACAGCTCCATTTACAACCCCCATACCTTTATAGTCTACTGTGTTTATGATAAATGTCAACATGTTTGTGTGTGAGAGTACATGTGCTGATAGAAAGAAAATATTTTTCTTCAGGAAGCTACTGAATCGCGTAACAATCACATAATGCTATCAGTAAGTTCAACTAAAGTTAAGATTAGACAGCACTTCAAAAGCTATCTCCTTAAAGGGACAAATTGACTGGTTCCTTTTCAGGTCTTGCACCCAGAGAGCATACTGCACTCTGTACACCTTTATATGGCCCTGCTTGCACCTATGTAATTGTAGTTTCTATAATGGCATGGAGCACACAGAGTTGTTACCTGTGGAGCAGAAGAGCTCCAGGGGCCTCAGGAAGGTGTTAACATTCAGTGTCATGTGCAGGGTTGATCATGTGACTAACACACACACACACACACACACACACACACACACACACACACACACACACACACACACACACACACACACTCCGCTGTGAATGTTAGATGGTAAATGTATGTAGATTACAGGGTTTATAATGGCTATACTGTACACTGTACCATAGACATGTTTGTTGCCACAGGGCGGGTCAACTACAAGGTTATTGAAAACTTCCAAACCGTAGTGGGAAACCTAACCAGAATTGACATATCATGTAAATGTGTTAGAAACAAACTAGCCTAGGATCTGTAACCATTGACATTTGAAGATGAATGAAAATCATTGATTATGTTCGTGATTAAATCTCCCCCAATAGCTCTAAAATCATAAATCACTGATACTGCAGGGAATGTCTTATATTTTCATTGGGGTCCAATTTCAATTTACATTTTACATTTACATTTTAAGTCATTTAGCAGACGCTCTTGTCCAGAGCGACTTACAAATTGGTGCATACACCTTATGACATCCAGTGGAACAGCCACTTTACAATAGCGCATCTAAATCTCTTTAGGGGGGTGAGAAGGATTACTTACCCCTCAATAGTGGCAGAGAAGCAAAAACTGCACTTAAACGATTGTTTCGGTCAAATGTCTGCCCCTGTGGTGCTGCTTGGCTTGTGGGAATTTCAGAGACATTTTGGTTTTGGTTTTAGGGTTTTCTTTTAACTTCGGGAATCCCAAGCCACATACGATGTCTCTAGTTATTTCACTGAGGCTGCTGCTGCTATCGCTTTACTCTGGTTAACCAACGAATAGAGTGAATTCTAAACATGTAATCTGACAGTAATGTAATCTCATTTGGATCCCCTGAAGCGTCCGGTAAACACGCTGAACAGCACAGGACAGCACCACGCCTAACAGCCTCTGTCTAAACTAGCTACTATCTCTTTGAGGTCTCAAACGACTATCTCTCTGAGCCTCAGGCCGCACAACAAGGGACTTATATCGAGACTGGAGAAACTGAAAAATAAGATTCTCTTGGTTTTTCACTGTGTCAACTGAGGAGAATAACAGGAAAGGAGCGATCAGCCTTGTCATTAACGGTGGCCTTATATAACATCCTTCAAAACAATTATAAACTCACTAATGACCCCTTTTGGCCTGTGGTGTGCTTCCTTGTCAACATATGTATCATTTCATTACTGACCACGCTCCAGACAGAACACTAAAGAGCAATGTGCCCTCGCGCAGAAGAGGCCACTAATGTATCTGCGGCAAGGGCTCTCACAGCCACACTAATTACAGTTTATTATAATTATAGGTAGTGTTCCTAAAAGCAGGGCTGCTGTGTTAGAGACAGACAACAGGGATTCTGTCCTTCCTGAGTGTGTATCACTATCCACAAGCAATGCCATTCACTGGACCAGCTAACAGAATAGCCAATTAAGGCCGAAGGGGTGGGCTGGGCTAAACGAAGAAGATATTTTTCATAAACTTAAAGTTATAAGTACATTCCTTGCCGCACACAAATCTTAAATAACAAGCTAAAGTCATTGTATGAGTTTGTGTCCCTGTGTGTGTGTTAGTGTGTGTGTCCCTATGTGTGTGTGTGTGTGTGTGTGTGTGTGTGTGTGTGTGTGTCTCTACATATGTCACCCAAGATGTGATTTTAGACATTTATTTATTTGATCTTTTCACTATTAATAGGTCTCCATCAAGTCATTTAATTGATTCTCTCACTCAGAGAGCATTACAGTAGTGTGGACAGATACAAGGGCACTCATATCTTCACACACATCTTAACAAACAACAATCTAGTCATTATTAGCAATACTACTTAAAAACGATTTTATGGTAATTTATTAGTAATGTGTCAATAATGACTCAATTCCCACCAATAAACCATTGTCAGAAAGCATTGTAAAAGCATTTAGCTCTCACTGCTGGTCTGACTGGGCTCTGTGACCATGTGTCTGAAGGCTAAATACCGGTTCACAGTCTTTGTGTATCAATAACCACGCTTCCATCCACAGTTGATATGTGGGTAAAGTCATACCGTATAAAAATAAATCACGACAGCTGTGATGGAAATAGGGAAGTTTCCATATCATTTTTATAAATGCAGACAGATCATTAGTTTGTTCAACATGGTGGCATCTTTCTGTGTCGGTAAAATGAATTATGCGAGAAATGGCGGTGGAAACGCCTTTATGCACAAATATTGATATAACAATCTTATCGAAGTAAACTTGGAGTCACGCGATGATATATTGTGTGGTCCTCCCACTACGACTCGGGAAACCATGCAGTTTATTAAACTACAGATGAAATAAATGATGACAAACTTCACAGGTTGGTGGAAGTACACAATGATCTTGATGCTCCTTTCCAAGAAACATCGAAGGTCTTGTGACCAAACACTATTATATTGTAGTGGGAAATGAGGATTCTCAGGTTTTTCTCTATCATTTGGTTTATTTCTCCCAAGCTCCTAGCCTACATTATACACTGTTCAAATAATATCATTATTTTCTGAATTCATAAAGAAAAATACCTCTTTGACTGACAACCCATTTAACAGCCACCTGCTGCTAAGTACTGTATATTGCGAGACAAACAGACTAACTAGGTTACCGGCAGACAGTGTCTGTCAGCTGAAACAGTGTCAGCTGAAATAGTGTTCATGAACATTTAAAGTCTGGTGAAAAACACAACTTGTATACCATGCTGTGCTATTGCTGGAATAACATTCATGGTTCACGCTGACAACACACACACACACACACACACACACACACACACACACACACACACACACACACACACACACACACACAAAGACAGAACAACTCTACTGTATTTCTGTTGTAACAGAGAGGACATCAGCCCAGGATCCAGTTAACAAGGTGAGTTGAGCTGAGTTGAGTTGAGCTGATCTACAGTCCACTGACATGAGCCAGGTGCTATAAGAGAAGCCATAGCTGGGAAGCCCATGCACAATGATACTAAGAGACTGGATGATAATCTTGAGAAAATATGGCTGGGTGTGAGGTGATAAACAGACATGTGCAAAGCCTAAACCCCATCCCACTACCACCCAGCTCTATCAGCTCAGTGAGTCAGACTGCCACACACACACACACACACACACACACATATACTGATCTCAGCGCCGAGCTCAATTTATAAAAGTGCCCCCACAAATCAATGTGCATCAGCTTTTGAGAAAACAGTAGCGGTGTTCCTACGCATTTCCATTAAAAAAGAGAATACTATTGGCCTTTTGGGAGGTTTGTGTAATTTAATCTATTGATCCAAACACTAGCAGAACTAATCTATTGCAATGAATCACTGTTTGAGCAGTAACCGAAATATTGCAAACTTGCTTTAGCTTTAAAAAGCAAATTTATCATCTTCACTAGGATAGTATGAAGTGGCATGGAGACAAGATACAATATTGTAGAAACACAAGTGCATGGACAGCACACACACTTACTAGTACACACACACACACACACACACACACACACACACACACACACACACACACACACACACACACACACACACACACACACACACACACACACACAATCACACAATCACATGATCCACAGAGGTCATACCAGACATTGGGCAACACATTCAAATGATAAATATTGTCAAATGATAAATGGATTTTCCCTTTAAATCCAATAGTAACTCAACTTAGTGGTAAAATATCTGCTGTGTATTTTGCACTGCAGTTGACACACATTGTGCAATTTCAACCGTTTTGACTTAGGTGACAACTAAGGTGATTGAGATAATCCTAGTACTAGTTTTCCAATATTAGACAAAGATATCCAAGTAGTTTAAATGTGTGAAAAATAGACGTTCAATAGTGCTAAGGGCCGTAGGGGGAATCTAGTGGTTTGTCACTAATGTGAGTTTCCAGTTCACTGCATACACATGAACAATTCCAGGTTCCATTCTGTAACCTTGACTTCTTCAACTTGACCAGGCAAGATTCGGCGACCTCTAATTTCACAGGGTTTTGTATATGATATGTCTGCACACAGAACCGGGGAACATCCTACAACTGGACTTGGCTTCCTAAAGAGAGTAAAGCCTTGTGAAAATAGCAAGACGTGACTTTAACAGCAAAGTTACCTAGCAGGAGCAGGAGGTTGGTTGGGTGATCGACCGTTCCTTATCCAGTTCTCCCCGACGTGGCCTCCCTTTTCCTGTCATAGTTTGACAGCTCTTTCCCAAGACTCTCCTCGCCATTAAGGAACACTACAAGCAGCACAGGAGATTCTTGACAACCAGTCTTGACAAAGCCGTGAAACAGTCCGTGACGAAGTTGGGGTTATTCCAACACAACCACATAATCAAGTCTCTTTGACCACTATGAAGGTGTTACAAAGGTGGCGTGACCTATCAGGTTGGGGTCAAACACTGTCCACTGACGGCAGTATAGAGTCCACAATGGCTTCCACCATGGTTCTAGATTAAACCATCAGCTGGCCACTGAGACAGCAGCATCAGTGGGTGTAAAGAGTCCATATTCCCAACAAATGTTGCGAGAGGGTGCTAATGATGACAGCCCTGTCAACACGTCTCATCACACAGTTCACACATACTTGTGGTGTGTCACTCTCAATGAGTCACCCTGCCCCGCAGCCCAAAATAAACCAGTATCCCTCCTCCCTCTAATAACACTATCTCTACCATTGGTCTGCTAATGCCTGACCGTGCCCCTGGTTTTCCTGTCTTCAACCAAAGGTCTGTACCATCTTTAAAGTCATACTCTTTTGGAACACAAAGGTATGGGCTCGAAACAATTGAACACTAAGTACTGTTACCTCTTTTTCTGAAGAACACAACAAGAGCTCTCGCTTGCTTGAGCACACATAGCAACAAAGAATGAAAGAGCACACACACCACAGTGCAGGGAGACAGAGAGCGAGAGAGACAGAGAGAGGGAAACAGAGAGAGAGAGACAGAGAGCGAGAGAGACAGAGAGAGGGAGACAGAGAGAGGGAGACAGAGAGAGGGAGACAGAGAGAGGGAGACAGAGAGAGGGAGACAGAGAGAGACAGAGAGAGGGAGAGAGACAGAGAGAGGGAGACAGAGAGAGAGAGACAGAGAGCGAGAGAGACAGAGAGAGGGAGACAGAGAGAGGGAGACAGAGAGAGAGAGACAGAGAGCGAGAGAGACAGAGAGAGGGAGACAGAGAGAGAGAGACAGAGAGCGAGAGAGACAGAGAGAGGGAGACAGAGAGAGGGAGACAGAGAGAGGGAGACAGAGAGCGAGAGAGACAGAGAGAGGGAGACAGAGAGAGAGAGACAGAGAGAGGGAGACAGAGAGAGAGAGACAGAGAGCGAGAGAGACAGAGAGAGGGAGACAGAGAGAGAGAGACAGAGAGAGGGAGACAGAGAGAGAGAGACAGAGAGAGGGAGACAGAGAGAGGGAGACAGAGAGAGGGAGACAGAGAGAGGGAGACAGAGAGAGAGAGACAGAGAGAGGGAGACAGAGAGAGGGAGACAGAGAGAGATAGGGTGATGTAAAGCATCCTTCCCCATTGTGACAGATTCATAAGTCTGCTGCCCTGAGTGACTCCCTTAGAGAAGCCTCCTTCTCCACACACCCCTTCGGAGAAGTGGCCATGGCACCACAGTGGGCGTGTGAGGGCTGGCACTCGCCAGTGACAAATGCTGGTGTGTGTGCAGCCCTGTGTCCTCCTGATCGAGAGAGAGAGAGAGAGAGAGAGAGAGAGAGAGAGAGAGAGAGAGAGAGAGAGAGAGAGAGAGAGAGAGAGAGACAGAGAGAGGGAGAGAGAGAGAGAGAGACAGAGAGAGGGAGACAGAGAGAGAGAGACAGAGAGCGAGAGAGACAGAGAGAGGGAGACAGAGAGAGAGAGACAGAGAGAGGGAGACAGAGAGAGAGAGACAGAGAGAGGGAGACAGAGAGAGGGAGACAGAGAGAGGGAGACAGAGAGAGGGAGACAGAGAGAGGGAGACAGAGAGAGGGAGACAGAGAGAGGGAGACAGAGAGAGATAGGGTGATGTAAAGCATCCTTCCCCATTGTGACAGATTCATAAGTCTGCTGCCCTGAGTGACTCCCTTAGAGAAGCCTCCTTCTCCACACACCCCTTCGGAGAAGTGGCCATGGCACCACAGTGGGCGTGTGAGGGCTGGCACTCGCCAGTGACAAATGCTGGTGTGTGTGCAGCCCTGTGTCCTCCTGATCGAGAGAGAGAGAGAGAGAGAGAGAGAGAGAGAGAGAGAGAGAGAGAGAGAGAGAGAGAGAGAGAGAGAGAGAGAGAGAGAGAGAGAGAGAGAGAGAGAGAGAGAGAGAGAGAGAGAGAGAGAGAGAGAGAGAGAGAGAGAGAGAGAGAGAGAGAGAGAGAGAGAGAGAGAGAGAGAGAGAGAGAGAGAGAGAGAGAGAGAGAGAGAGAGAGAGAGAGAGAGAGAGAGAGAGATGTGTGGAGCCATCCTTCTTTGTCATGGGAGAACTCAGGGCAGGCAAGCTGGGAGACCCAACTACCAAATCCTTGATCACCTCTTATCTCTTCACAAACTATAATTTCAGATAAAATACGCCACCAGTAGACATCATGTTTACCTGGTTGATGTGTAAAAGTGCCTGTTACAGCAGTGTGTATAAGCCCACTATACAGTAGCCAATTTCAAATGACAGGCAAGCTTTACGCTGGTTTTCAGCAGGGCTGCCTGTCTGTCATCCTGTGTGTGTGTCTGTCTGTCTCTCACTGTCACTTCTCTGTGGGGCACAGGCTCCGGCCCCACTGGGGTTGGCCTTTCTAAAAGCCACACCTCATGGGCCCGTTCAGAAGCAGCTCATTCCATCATTCTACACAGGCCTCCACAGGAGACGGGGGGTAGGAAGAGAGACAATGAGGCTGGAGAGAGCAAGAAATGTCAGAAAACAGAACCGTATGTGTCTCCATATCAAGAGCTGCCTCTATTTGAATTAAAACACAGGGGAAATTCGCACACGAATGAGATACTCACATTACCTCATCAAAGGCAAGATGCCATTTTGTCATAGATTTTTTGCTCTCAGGCTTTGAAATTCCTCTTCGCAGTACACAACAAATAAGATCTCTGTTGCTCTCTCCAGCCATAAACATAAATGACTTTAGGTGACCCCTTCAAACACAGCCCTCCCTGCTCATCTCCAGGTCTGGCTGGCTGTCTGTTTCTCAGGAATTTTTGTCACAATGGAACTTCATCTCACGGAAATGTGAGGGTAGGTTTCTGTCCATAGAAAGCAACAGGGCCAAAGAAAAACCTTTTGTCATAGCAATGTTTTGGTCGCCACATCCCAGCTAATGAGAGAGGGGTGGAGGCGTGGAAAGGCGAAACTCATTACCAGTACAGTAGGAAGCAGCTGTGAGCCTGTGTGTAATTGACTTCATCTAGTGCACCTCCCTGTCTGCTTCACCTGCTCCCTGTGTGGCACAGCTCTCCCCCTCCTCTCCCCTCTCCACCTCCCTCCTCTCCCCTCTCCACCTCCCTCCTATCCCGCTACACCTCCTCCCTATCTCACACTTCTCCTCCCTGCAATCTTTTTCACTCAGCATTGCTCCCCAGCTAGTTTAGGAAATGGCAGCAGCAGCGGTAGCCTACCCCCCTCCCCTCCTCAGCCACAGCCAACCATGTTATTCAGGGATTTCAACACGTTCAAACATCAAATGAACATCAGCAGGAAGCCAAGAGGAACACGTACAGTGTGAGTGACAATAGAGATGAGAGGGTCTAGGGACGTGGAGGCTGCAGTGTGACTGTAGTATGAGAATGCAGAGTATGGTATATGGTTGCTATAGTAACAGGCAGCCAATCAAGCCAAACAATGAAGTGGTTCAACAATGGTGTTTATATCTTTACTATTATTACTATTATTTTCTTCTAGGAACATAGTTTGACGCCCTGAATGATGACAGTCTAATGCAGTCAGTACATCTCAGCTGGAGGAAGAAAAACATTTGGAGAAAAAACAATTATTGTTCATATTGTGACATGATACGTCTCTCACTGGTCTTTCAAACGTCCATTATTACCAGTCGCTGGAATGAAAAGTAATCCCCACAGTGCCAACCGTATTGTGCCTCCATATTCCACAAAGCAAGCCCAACAACATACAGTATCTGCCTGGCAGCTCATTTTAAATGCCTCCTATAAGAAGAAAAACACATTTGACAAGCTATTAATGTAGGATGCTCGGAAACATTCACACATGGCTGTGCTACTTAATGGCCACATTCATTTTATTGTTCAGGGAGGGAGCCCTGTTATGACAGATGGAGCAGCCCAGGAAACAGGAAACAGGATACTAAGGAATCATTGCAGATCTCGAAGCTCTTAAAAGCTCCTCTTTAAAGAGAACTTCAAGATATATGATGTCTGCAAAACGCACACACACACACACACACACACACACACACACACACACACACACACACACACACACACACACACACACACACACACACACACACACACACACACACACACACACACACACACACACACACACACACACACACTTGTGATTCGTTATCATCATGTTGACCACTGTTTTTTTAATGCAGAGTCCTCCGTGGCTCCAAAATGTGTTGTGTTCTCAGACTAAAGGAATTGTGTGTGTGATTATTGATCAGACCCTGTGAAGAACACTAAGGATCGATTCTACCATTCATAGGAGTGAATACTGCAATAGAACGTCAATGAAGCATAACAAAGCAGAGGTGAGGGGAAAAAGACCCATGTATAATACATGACTCATTCTGCAATGAAACAAGCCACCTCGAAGGCATAGCATTTCTAATGCAGCAACCTACAAAACCAAACCATCTCAAATATCAAAAGGGGAAGCCTAGTATGAAGGAGAAAATCAACTTAGCCAGTAATAGCTGCCATCCCATCAGGAGAGACATGGAAATGATAATTGAATAAGCTTGTCCTCTGAGCAGTGGGTTCGATGTTGTCAGGGTGTTGGTCAGGGAGAGGAAGGACATCAGCCAGAATGCGTTCTGGGAGACCACAGGACCCAGAAGGCCACACACACACGCACACGCACACGCACACACACACACACACACACACACACACACACACACACACACACACACACACACACACACACACACACACACACACACACACACACACACACACAGTATCAAACAGAGTCTGGATTATACTGCAGCATGGCCTCCGGGAGAGAGACATAACGGAGCTAAACTTCAGCCAAGTGAAACAGCCTGGACTGGGGTGAAATATAAAAGTCATTCACACCATGTGGAGAGGATCTGAGGGCTGTGGGACATGCTGCCAACCTCTCTCACACTGAGCAAACAGGGATGGACTGTGACTTGTTGCATTAGTGCCAGAACTATTTCTATACCACCTGCCTGGCCCCAAAGACCTGTGATCTTCTCTCCTCTCCTCCTTCTCTCTCCTCTCCAGCTTAACTGGGGAGGACGGGCTCATTGTAATGACTGGAATGGAATAAAATGAATGGTAATCGAGCTCATCAAACACATGGTTTCCCCCCAAAAAAACAAAATAATGGCAATAGGAAAAATAAAAACAATATCTCACGACCTACAGCCTTTAAGTGGACCACAAAAATAGTAAATACTTAGGATGGTTAATAAGTGACAATAAATATATAAAGATAATTATATTCCATTACTTAACAATATGAACGCTGATCTAATTAAATTGAATAATCTTCCCATGAATCTTATAGGTAGAATAAACCTATTTTAGAATGGCAAGGCTGCTAAAGTTTTTGCATTTATTTTCAGTAATACCAATTACCCCACCGAAGACATTCTTTACAATAGTATACTCTGTCACAACAGACTTTTATATGGGCAAATAAAATGAATAAACTCAGGACGCTGTCTTTCAAAGATAATTCGTAAAAATCCAAATAACTTCATAGATCTTCATTGTAAAGGGTTTAAACACTGTTTCCCATGCTTGTTCAATGACCTATAAACAATAAATGAACATGTACCTGTGGAACGGTCGTTAAGACACTAACAGCTTACAGACGGTAGGCAATTAAGGTCACAGTTACGAAAACTTAGGACACTAAAGAGGCTTTTCTACTGACACTGAAAAACACCAAAAGAAAAATGACCAGGGTCCCTGCTCATCTGCGTGAACGTGCCTTAGGCATGCTGCAAGGAGGCATGAGGACTGCAGATGTGGCCAGGGCAAAAAATTGCAATGTCCATACCGTGAGACACCTAAGACAGAGCTACAGGGAGACAGAACGGACAGCTGATCGTCCCCGCAGTGGCAGACCATGTGTAACAACACCTGCACAGGATCGGTACATCCGAACATCACACCTGCGGGACAGGTACAGGATGGCAACAACAACTGTCCGAGTTAAACCAGGAACGCACAATTCCTCCATCAGTGATCAGACTGTGGGCAATAGGTTGAGAGAGGCTGGACTGAGGGCTTGTAGTCCTGTTGTAAAGGCAGGTCCTCACCAGACATCACCGGCAACAACGTCGCATATGGGCACAAACCCACCGTGGCTGGACCAGACAGGACTGGCAAGAAGTGCTCTTCACTGACGAGTCACGGTTTTGTCTCACCAGGGGAGATGATTGGATTCACGTTTATCGTCGAAGGAATGAGCGCTACACCGATGCCTGTACTCTGCAGCGGGATCGATTTGGAGGTGGAGGGTCCGTCATGGTCTGTGGCGGTGTGTCACAGCATCAACGGACTGAGCTTGTTGTCATTGCAGGCAATCTGCGCGTTGAAGACATTTCATTTTTTTTAAAATTTAGAATAAGTTTAGAATAAAAAGTCTGAGGGTGGTTTTAACCTTCCAGACTCGGGATTGTATCAACTCGCCACCCAAGGCTTTTACTTGCCACATATAGTTAAATGCACTAAAGAGGAACAATGTGTACATATTGAAGATGAGCTCATCCCCAGAATCTTTTTACTTGTCTATTTTCAAAGGATAAAGCTAAGAACATGAACAACACCATAACAATATGTAAGAAAAGGAAAACGCACAGTATTCTACAAGAACCAATATCACTCCCTAAAAGCCCAACCTTATGGAACAATCCTTGGATAGCTTTTCAGAATTCACTGATAAATTGGTCCACATGGGAAACTAAAGTCACAGAAAATGTAAATGACTTGGTAACAGGAAATACATTTATAACCATGACATAATTAAGCAGTCATTTTGAACTGACCAAATACATGAAGCTTAAAATTTACATACTGTATCGCAAAATTGTGATTTGGAATATTTTGGACCTGAAGGGCATCTTATTTGAGTCAGAAAATAATGTTCATATGATAGGGAAGATACACAAACCCTGCAGATACCATATCCAACTGACAATCTCTTGGAACCAAGACAAAGAACTGATGTTGGCACAAGATGCAGGGAATGTAGGAGTATAACTAACAAATTACAGTGTATACTAAAATATACACTTAATCCAGTATAAACTAATACATAGAATGTATTATACAAGAGACAATTCACAATTCACAAATTCTACAGCACAACGGGATGTTTTAATAAGTGTAAAACTAATAATGACTCTATAGTCCATGCTTTCTAGAAATGCTATAAAGTCCAAAAGTTATGGGCAGAGCAAAAAAGTTGTCTGTCAGAAGTATTCGAATGTGAACATACTTTTAATCCGTCTGTCTGCATATTTCAAGACATGGCATTTTGGGGTGTAGTGAGATACTCAATGGGCTGGACGATCCTCTTCTCATCACTCATCTTGACAAGAACATATACTAAAACTTGGAAATCAATCCATCTGCCATCTTTAACATGAAAATCAAATGATTTATTATTGAAATATTGAAAGAGCATGGGCGACCGAGAACAATGAATTGGTCCAATTTAAGGCCATGTGGCAAAAATTAATGCAGGCATTCGGAATGGGGGTGTGAGCATGTGGGTCTGGGCAGATGAGATGTATTTGTTGTTTGTGTGAGTCTGTAAGTTGTTCTTCCTATGTATAAGTTTGTACGTGGAGTGGGGGGGAAAATGAAAAAATATTATAAATAAAATATATTTTTTAAATAAAAGCGATGCCCCCCCCCTCTCTCCGCTACCTGGTGGACTGGTGGATGCCAGACTCCCTAGCCAAGGACAGAGACGCAACACGAACCAGCCAATACCCTGCAGTCCAGTCAGCAGTGACCAGACAGAAGTCTCTGCCAGACCAGTGCAGTCAGTGCCTCCCTCCGCAGTGCAGGTTTTATAACTATCTTATATGGAGCAGAGCAGAACAGAATCTCTCTCTCCTTCGCTCTCTGTCCCTCTCATTCTCTCTCTCCTTCGCTCTCTGTCCCTCTCATTCTCTCTCTCCTTCGCTCTCTGTCCCTCTCATTCTGTCTCTTTCTTCCTCTCTCTGTCTCTCTCTCTCTCTCTGTCCCTCTCATTATGTCTCTTTCTTCCTCTCTCTCTCCTTCGATCTCTGTCCCTCTCATTCTGTCTCTTTCTTCCTCTCTCTCTCCTTCGATCTCTGTCCCTCTCATTATGTATCTTTCTTCCTCTCTCTCTCTCTGTCCCTCATTCTCTCTTTCTTCCACTCTCTCTCTGTCCCTCTGTCTCTCTCTCTCCTTCGCTCTCTGTCCCTCTCATTCTGTCTCTTTCTTCGTCTCTCTGTCTCTCTAATTCTGTCTCTTTCTTCCTCTCTCTCTGTCCCTCTCATTCTCTCTATTCCTCTCTCTGTCTCTCTCATTCTGTCTCTTTCTTCCTCTCTCTCTGTCCCTCTCATTCTGTCTCTCTTCCTCTCTCTGTCTCTTTCTTCCTCTCTCTGTCTCTCTCATTCTGTCTCTTTCTTCCTCTCTCTCTCCTTCGCTCTCTGTCCCTCTCATTCTCTCTTCCTCTCTGTCTCTCTCATTCTGTCTCTTTCTTCCTCTCTCTCTCATTCGCTCTCTGTCCCTCTCATTCTGTCTCTTTCTTCCTCTCTCTGTCTCTCTCATTCTGTCTCTTTCTTCCTCTCTCTCTGTCCCTCTCATTCTGTCTCTTTCTTCCTCTCTCTGTCCCTCTCATTCTGTCTCTTTCTTCCTCTCTCTGTCCCTCTCATTCTGTCTCTTTCTTCCTCTCTCTCTGTCCCTCTCATTCTGTCTCTTTCTTCCTCTCTCTGTCCCTCTCATTCTGTCTCTTTCTTCCTCTCTCTCTGTCCCTCTCATTCTGTCTCTTTCTTCCTCTCTCTCTGTCCCTCTCATTCTGTCTCTTTCTTCCTCTCTCTGTCCCTCTCATTCTGTCTCTTTCTTCCTCTCTCTGTCCCTCTCATTCTGTCTCTTTCTTCCTCTCTCTCTGTCCCTCTCATTCTGTCTCTTTCTTCCTCTCTCTCTGTCCCTCTCATTCTGTCTCTTTCTTCCTCTCTCTGTCCCTCTCATTCTGTCTCTTTCTTCCTCTCTCTGTCCCTCTCATTCTGTCTCTTTCTTCCTCTCTCTGTCCCTCTCATTCTGTCTCTCTGTCCCTCTCATTCTGTCTCTTTCTTCCTCTCTCTGTCCCTCTCATTCTGTCTCTTTCTTCCTCTCTCTGTCCCTCTCATTCTGTCTCTTTCTTCCTCTCTCTGTCCCTCTCATTCTGTCTCTCTGTCCCTCTCATTCTGTCTCTTTCTTCCTCTCTCTGTCTCTCTCATTCTGTCTCTTTCTTCCTCTCTCTCTGTCCCTCTCATTATGTCTCTTTCTTCCTCTCTCTCATTCTGTCTTTTTCTTCCTCTCTCTGTCTGTCTCTCTCATTCTGTCTCTTTCTTCCTCTCTCTGTCTCTCTCATTCTGTCTCTTTCTTCCTCTCTCTCTCTGTCCCTCTCATTCTGTCTCTTTCTTCCTCTCTCTGTCTCTCTCATTCTGTCTCTTTCTTCCCCTCTCTGTCTCTTTCTTCCTCTCTCTGTCCCTCGCATTCTGTCTCTTTCTTCCTCTCTCTGTCCCTCTCATTCTGTCTCTCTGTCCCTCTCATTCTGTCTCTTTCTTCCTCTCTCTCTGTCTCTCTCTCATTCTGTCTTTTTCTTTCTCTCTCTGTCTGTCTCTCTCTCTGTCTCTTTCTTCCTCTGTCTGTCTCTCTCTCTCTGTCCCTCTCATTCTGTCTCTTTCTTCCTCTGTCTGTCTCTCTCTCTCTGTCCCTCTCATTCTGTCTCTTTCTTCCTCTCTCTGTCTCTCTCCTCTCTCTCTGTCTGTCTCTCTGTCTCTCTGTCAGACTCTCATTCTGTCTCTTTCTTCCTCTCTCTGTCTCTCTCCTCTCTCTCTGTCTCTCTCTCTCCTCTCTCTCTGTCATCCTCTCTTTCTCATTCTTCCTCCCACAGTAAAGAGCATATAATAAGGGCTCTGGGTTGTATTGACAGTAATGGCACCTGACTCATGGGCATAAAGCACATTTGAAAGCCACAAACATACTCAAACTCTGCAGCTGTAAGGAAATTACCCTTAAAAGCCTTTAATCCACTCTTGAGAGCTAAAAATTATCCACCAGACATATCTTGAGCAGGGCAAAGATGATACATGTATACATGTTTTTTCTTAATATTTAATACTCCCAGTTTGATGTGCATGCCGCATACTAGGCAATTTCAGAAGTATTGCGAGAATTTCGAATATTAATGGCATTGCTACAGTATAATACATCTTTGAAGTATGGTAAAGTTTGAAATCTACATGGAACTTAAAAGGCCAGTCTCAATAAAAGCTCATTGAACAACGAGCCAATCTGAATAATAACAGTCACACAACTCTGTAATGAAACACACATCCTGACAACTGATGCTAATGTCCAGGATGTCATTATGGGGAGTAGTCCACCTATAAACCAGAGAAGAAGAAATGAAAGGGAAGAGGAGAGAAATTAGCTTTTGTTCTTGGAGGAAATGTCACTGTGCAGACGGACAGAGGACTATAGAGCAGTCTGTCCTGACCTTTCACCCTATATACGCGATAAGCTGCCTGTTGTCATCCCCATTGGAAGCTTCTCTTTCATTAAACTGTCAGACAGCCCCTCTGAATGGTCATCTGTTATAGACTGTCAAATCAATCATTTGTGCTCACTCCTCCCTGCTACTGCTACTGGCAACACAAGGAAAACTACCAATACAGCCCAAAGACGAATGGTAGCGCTCTGCTCACTTTCCTGTTACACCCGCTGGATTGATCAAGAAAAGGGATGTAGGCTCAACCTTGTCAACTTACGCTCTTGCTGACATCTAAGGATGACATTGTGATTCTCACAGTCACAGGCGAGAATATACACATATGTTGTCACTTATTTGAGTGTCAGTAGACTGAGGGATAATATGGGAGTGTACGTTGTGTGACAGGTCCATTATTGTCCCTTTGTCACGGCGACCTCTTAAGTGCTGTAAGGAGTTTGATCCTCTTGACCCTTTGACCGGTAGAATTTGTCTTCAGGGCACAGAGACCATCAACGGAGCCTTTTCTCTCCTTCCTCATCTGACTCTCCAGCTGAATCCGTAACTCATTTGGTTTCCTAAATTGCACTCATTTAATTCTAAATGGCTATAACCAGAAAGGGATGCATAGATCCAGGAAGTGTATAACTTGTGGTGCTCTGCCCATAAATCTAAATTAAGATATAATTTTCAAATTCCAAGGGCATAGGGTATACAGGAGCTCTTGTTGGAAAGATAATACTTTTCTTGTTTCCATTTCCTTTTTCCTTTATCACAATCTAGTACCCTCTTCTAAATGACACTCAGCCCATTCCTGGTTTTTGTTTGTTGTGAATCTCAAGGGGAGACAGGGAGAGCAAGACAAGAGAGAAACACTTCTCATCCTTACTTTTTCATTTACTCTACCAGTCTTTCACAAACTCTGTCCTGGGGACCCCAATGGGTGCACGTTTTGGGTTTTGCCCCAGCACTGCACAGCTGATAATAATCAAAGTTTGATGATGAGTTGATTATTCGAATCAGCTGTGTGGTGCTAGGGCAAAAAACAAAACATGCACCAAGGGGGGGCCCCGGGACATAGTTTGGGAAACCCTGTTGTAGACTATTTAACTCCTGCTCTTTCTCATTCTCTGTCTGTGTCTTTGAGTTCAGGGGTCTAGCTACAGTATATGCTGTGATATAATAGTAATATACAAGAAGCTGAGAGATAGAGGAAACAGCAATTACCCCTGCTGTTAAATGTGTTTCTGCTCTGCAGTGTGTTGGAGCCATGTGTTCAGTGAAGGGAGTGGATCCTGACAGACACCCAGGGAGGGAGGGAGCAGAAACGGAGCCGCTGGCCACAGACAGACAGCCAGGACGAAGGGAAGCTATAACTCACTACTCTGCTCTGTGGCTCAAACACACACATGCATCACACACACTCACATCACACACACTCACATCACACACACTCGCCCCACCCCAACAACAAACACTGCTAATCACAGCACAAAAAAGAGCCCCCAGTCCACGCTTCCATTGATCTCCTATTGTACACAGCAGGGTGGGACAACAATAATGCTGAGTTGGGATAGGAAGTAGTTTCAACTCAATACTGAAACTAGGACCAGAGCCAACTGTAAACTACACTGTCTAGTGAAGTGAGACCTGCTCTCTCTTAGTGTGCTGAGTCAGCACATAACAAACAGAGACACATGAACTGCTGTATGTGTCAGACTTCTCTTCGTGTTTATTTGACCAGGTAGGTCAGTGAGAACACATTCTCTTTAACAATAACAACCTGAGTATACGAAATAACAAGACAGAAACGTTTCCTTGGTCTGTAGTTTGATTACCTCTGCAGTGAGGCCCACCCTCCATATAGTGTATTATAAAGAATAACCCACTGGGCAAAAACTGGTTGAATTTAACGTTGTATCCACGTCATTTCAACCAAAATGTGATTATGCTGAATCATTGTGGAAAACTGAATGGATTTCTACAGGTCATCAAGATAAGGGTATTTTCTATTTTGTTTTTCACCCAACTTTCAACCTAAATCCGATGACATTTGTGGTTAATTTCACGTTCATTTCACATTAGTTGACAACTCAACCAAATGTCAATCAAAACTAGACATTGAACTGAAGTCTTTGCCCAGTGGGATATTTCATGCTCTCATTACAATAGTTAATGGCATGTTCCAGCCTGCCTATGGAACTTAATGATGTGTAAACCTTTCAGACAAGTGAGCGCATGGCCATTGACACTGCCACCAAAGTAAGCAGTAGGAACTGTCTTTTCTACTGACTACTATGAACAGGAAAGGGCTCCAGTCAGAACCAGAAAAGATGAGCGCATAACCCAAAGCTTCCTATTATTCTCTGAACACAGGTGTTCTTGGAGATATTGACTCTTGTAATGTGTGTGTGTGTGTGTGTGTGTGTGTGTGTGTGTGTGTGTGTGTGTGTGTGTGTGTGTGTGTGTGTGTGTGTGTGTGTGTGTGTGTGTGTGTGTGTGTGTGTGTGTGCGTGCGTGCGTGCGTGCGTGCGTGCGTGCGTGTGCGTGCGTGCGTGCGTGCGTGTGTGTGTGTGCGTGCGTGTGTGTGCGTGTGTGCGAGTGTGTGTGCATGTGTGCGAGTGAGTGTGTGTGTGTGTGTGTGTATGTGCGTGTGTGTGTGTGCGAGTGCGTGTGTGCGTGTGTGTGTGTGCGAGTGCGTGTGTGCGTGCAACACATGCTGTTTCCATAAACCCATGCAGCTGAAACGTAATCCTCCCAACAATGAGATAACTTTGACCTTTTTCTCTGGGCCTTCCCTTTCCTCTTTTCTCTTTCCCCTCCGGTGGGTGAATTGACTCTCCCCATGCGCACCGTGCCGGGGCTCTATTCAGTGGTCTGCAGACCTGCTGTCACGTTCCAGACTGCCAGGCCACTTCTAAAGAAGTGCAAACATCAACCGTTCTGTCAGACAACACCCTTATGACAGAGGTTGACACGTAGAGCACAACATGAGAAGAGGCCCAGACAACCTTGATCCGGAGGATCAGAATAGGAATATTTATAAGACGTGATATACTGCAGGCAGATTTTGTTTGTGTGAATGTGTGTGTGTGTGTGTGTGTGTGTGTGTGTGTGTGTGTGTGTGTGTGTGTGACAGACAAACGGACACACAGACAGAAAGAAAGGCACATCGAAAGACACACCGACAAAACACAATTCTCTCCACAATAAACGCATGAAAGCTTTTCGCATCACGCCACACTGCAACCTTATAGGAAGGAAACCTCAAAGGAAGCTGCTGCAACACAGCCAGAACAGGGGATGGGTGGCCTGGTGCACTGTTACAGTATAGAGGGCAGGGTGGAGGGGAATATGAGACCAGTGCACTACAACTCGTGGAACTCAAGACAGGGAACCCAGGTTTTTTAAAACTTCTGCACAGTGAATTTATCACACCGTGGGCACACCAAACCACAGAGAGAGGTTCAACGGTCTTTTCATCAGTTTTGACAAGTCGGGAAGTAATAAGCACAGAGCACAGATGTTTAAATGCTCTACATCAATTCCACTGGTTATAAATGGCTGAGAACGTACGGTGCTGCTGATACTGCCGTGCTGAGAGATTTCAGCAACAGAAAGAAAAATATACATTTAAATCAATCTTCACCTTGCTCATTACTGTATCTCTGCCTTTAGCAATCCTTGAAAGGAAAGAAGCTTTTGACAGTTTGGTACAAAGCTTTGATGATTCAGTCACAATTACCACTAATAAAGGAAAGACCTTCCTCACATCAATCAGAGTCAATCTTTATAGGCCAGAGTGGTATACAGTAGATTATAAACTGGGTGGTTCGAGCCCTAAATGCTGATTGGCTGACTGCCCTGTTATATCAGACCATATTTTTACTGATCTAATTATGTTGGTAAACAGTTTATAATATCAATAAGGTACCTCAGGGGTTTGTGGAATATGGCCAATATACCACGGTTAAGGGCTAAGAACAGCCCTTAGCTGTAGTATATTGGCCGTATACCACACCTTATTGCTTAAGTGGAGCTCATGTACCCTTATGTGTCTCTGTGTGTATGTGTATGTGATTTTTGGGATTTACTATCCTTGTGGGGACCAGAACTCCTCACAAGGATAGTAAAACAAGGACAATTCGTCGATCCCCACAAGGGAAAATGCTATTTTAGGCATAGGGGTTAGGTTTAGGGTTAAGGTTACAATTAGGGTGAGGGTTAGAATTAGGGTTAGGTTTAGGTTAAGGGCTAGGGTTAAGGAAAATATCATTATAAATGGGAATCAATTATTTAACCCCCACAATGATAGTAAAACAAACGTGTGTGTGTGTGTGTGTGTGTGTGTGTGTGTGTGTGTGTGTGTGTGTGTGTGTGTGTGTGTGTGTGTGTGTGTGTGTGTGTGTGTGTGTGTGTAGGGTGGGGCTTGTCTTGATAATCAAGTTGCCAGTGCATGTCTTATCTGTATTGAAGTTGCAGACAGTAGCACTGATGGGCTGATATCAGGAAGGCGTCACTTTGTCAGGAGACATTAGATGGGAGCAGCTCTGTGAGATCAGAGTGGGGGAAGACATCCACCCACAGAGATCAGAGGCACGGGAAGCATCAGAACCCAGCCATCAGCAACAATCTGATGGACAGCCAAAGTAATCCAGAGTAATACTGGCTAACGGCACCTTACTATAAAGCATGGCTTGGAATCACTCTTTTAACTCTGAGCCTCATTACATTAGATTAGGTTGTCACAGTAGTCACCCACCATTGATTTATTTTAGTCCCTTGAGGGTCATGTACAGTAATGGCCAATAAACCCTTAGAAAAAAAGGTGCTAGAATCTAAAGGGATCTTCTGGTGTCCACATGGGAGAACCATTAAAATAACCCTTTTTGATTCCAGGGTTCTACATGAAAACAAAAAGGGTTCTACCTGGAACCAAAAATGGTTATTCAAAAGGGTTCTCCTAAGTGAGGTGATTATAGTCAATGAAAATAAAAAATACAACTGGAAAAACAATTTAGTAAACCAAAACCAAAAACATTTGCAAACGAAAACTATACTGAAACTATTATCTTTGACTGCAAATCTAATATGAAATAAAAACCATAATGAATTATGTTTTTTCTTTTAAACTTTGGGAAAAATATAATAGGGTTTCTGTCCCTAACACTAAAACTAATTGTCACGTTCTGACCTTAGTTCCTTTATTTTGTCTTTGTGTTAGTTTGGTCAGGGCGTGAGTTGGGGTGGGTAGTCTATGTTCTTTTTTCTATGTTGTATTTTTGTGTTTGGCCTGGTATGGTTCTCAGAGGCAGCTGTCGATCGTTGTCTCTGATTGAGAATCATACTTAGGTAGCCTGTTTTCCATTTTAGGTGTGGGTGATTATTTTCTGTTTAGTGTTTTCTGCACCTTTCAGGACTGTTTCGGTTTTAGTTTATTTCACGTTGTTATTTTGTATTTTCAGTGTTCAGTAAAATATACATCATGAACACATACCACGCTGCGCATTGGTCCGACATTTCATACTCGAGGAGTACGAAGACAACCGTTACATAAATAATCTAAAAACGAAATAGAAATGTTTTTATCAAACTGAAGCTAAATAAAAACTAGTAAATCAAGTCTGAAAATGTACTGAAACTAATTTTCAAATAAATATCTAAAAACGAATAGAAATAAAAATATGAATATTAAATTATAAAACTATAATAACCTTGTTCCTATGGAGACAACCGAAGAACCCTTTTGTGGAACCCTTTTTTCGAAGAGTGTATGAATCCATACTTACAAAGGAGAAGTGCACTTTTAAAATTAATTAACGATCAATGACCATGTCTAGACTTGACAGTTCATGCAGCTTTAGTATTCTGATCATAGAGATCTGATCGTGGAATTCCGAACGTGTCATGCATCTACACCTGCATTTAAATGTGTCTACCATGTCCACAGTGTGTCTGGATTCCCTATTCCCGCGCTATATTCAAATGCCAGTATGCATTCTACAAACAGTTGAATTGGCAAAATATGATAACACAACAACTGATGGCAGTAGCTAACTACTGTAGCTAACTAGCCAGCTAACCTCTGTAGCTAGCTAGCAACGCTAAAGGGATTCCAAACGGGTTAGCATAACTCTAACCAAACAAAACAGAGTTTTTCTGAATATTAGCTAGCTGGCTAGCATTTATGAGGTCAGCAAACACATTCCTCACACGCTAGGAACGTATTTCCTCCAACATTATAATGAAAAGGTGCCTCTCAGTCCCAAAACACACGTTTTCTGGAGACTTGTGCAAGGAGTGCTGATAACGTCACCAATATGCTTTCGGTAGCCTGATTGCGTCCTGTCTGAGGAGAAATCCACACACAATGCATTCCTGACCACCTTCTGAAGTGGTCAACCAGATCTGAACACAATCAGACCACAAAGCAACTTTTGTGGGTCTCGACCCGTCTTTTCAATGCAGTCTTCATATTCTGAAAGCAGAAGTTGCGTGTTGTGTAGACACAACCAATGACACCTAAGGACCAGCTCAGTCCCCCGTGAGGTTACAGCACATGAGCTCATCACAAGAGAAGCCATCATAAGAGAGCCCAAATCTGTAGTCACCGCATCAATGATTTATCTACACAGTGCACATGAAACGAGCAGGTCAAATTAAAACAAAAACACAACATCAACCCAATAATTAATCTAATTAATTGATCAATGCTTGGTCAATGCAGACCGGTTTAACCTTGAGGGCTCTGAAAACAAATGCAATAATTGACGTTTCCCTTAAGGAAAACCATCGATCTAAAACTGTGAGTCCCGAGACCTATAGCCTTTTAACACTGGCCCTGGCTGAACGACTGGCTTGGTTAAAAGGCTGACTGCTGAATTAAGCTTTCCATTTCCAACCAAGTTGGGCTCCATGTCATTCAGGAGTAAGAACTCAGGACTGTAGCCAGTGACCAGCTCTCTAGGTTTGTGTGTTCATGAGATGACCTGAGAGAGTTGCTACGGTATACATTTATGTTAGGATTAATGCTCCATCTCTATTCTTTGATTGACATGGCTGCTGCCGTGGTCACAGAGAATATGTGAGCATTAAGGTCAGAGGTCAACGTTGAACTTTGGTGGGTCATCGCCTTCATGTTGTTTATATCAAAGCTATAAACTATCGAAATAAAGAAAGTCGCACACTTTAATTTTGATAGTTTAGTCAGCACCTCCACACAAACTGTTTTCTGGATGTGTGCCAGCTCATGTTTTTTTTGTGTGTTTTTTTTAAATATCAAAGCTCACACAAGAAGTGAGCTTCAAGGCTTGTTCCAGGTGCAACCTAAGGTCAGAGTGTCTGGATGTAAAAGTATGGATGAGAAAGGACACACTCGCCCTGCAGGTGCACAGAAAGGCCTTTACTGCTCAGCAGAAATATGAACACCATCCTCTAACACGCAAACCTCACCGGCCACGTTGCGTGAACGAGAGTCTGCCGAGCACTGCAAGTCCCCTCCTTATTGGATATCAGTGAAATATAAACCCACGTGGATGCTTGAAAGACAAATGAGAAGGGATTATTTAAAGACTAACTAGGATTCCCTTTTTATCTGTGGATTAATCGTTGGGAGTAGAGAAACACACAATGTTGTATGACTCCGGGTCAAAATTATACAAAGAACCAGCTAAAAAGAGGAGACAGGCATTCCAGTGAGTCCACCCCTCCAAGGCGCCAGTCATTTGGCAATTAGTATGCAACAAATTCAATTCAGAGGAATACTCTAAACCACTAATGACCACTATCTAAACCACTATGGATGTCTCCCATTTGTCTGGTCACAAGAGAGCTATGACTCGCTTATTTAAAATTCAGATGAATGTTAATCCGATAATATATAAACACATATTCAGATGTAATGCAATGCAATGCATCTGCAACGCAATTGATTCGGATTTCATTGTGAGAAGTACAGTAGTACACTATTATGTGAATACTATTCAGATATGACATTCTCTGTAGCTGAGACAGTGAATGGTGAGCAGGGCAGTAACCAGGGTTTGAGTGTTAGTGAGGTCTGAACTGTTTTGAAAGTAGAAGCTCATTTACCACATTTCATTCAAATGGTATTTAGAGAACAGTAAAAAGAAGCAACAATGTCCCCAGGCATTATCACCTTGGCTGCTGTAGGTTCCTTCACTTTGGTGGATCTACAAATACATGGCATATTAGCTATACAATTGTAATATTATACCCTTGAAAGGTGGGAAATAGGATAAATGTTTCCCACTGACACTGTCCAGTCAGTTGTAATGATGAATTGCATGAAATCATCTATTCCTTACATAGATATGGCTTTTCCGAAATGACAGTGTTCACATTGGTCTTCCTAGGCATTACTAATCAAGCTCCACACAAACAGACATCAATGGAGCACACGGATAATCGTGTTTTCACATGAATATTACTTGTGATTCTGTATTAATATCAGTGATATAGTGGGGGAAAAAAGGTGGGCAATGGCGGGTGAACTATGAACTCCAGTGGGTGATCGAGACAAGTCGAACAACAACCGTTATGAACTAAATGGTATTACATTTTTAGAACTGTGTTGTTTGCATGTTGATTGCATTTTCATGTAGGCCTATAGGGAAGATAGGCCATGTGGAAATATTCATATTGAAAGATATGTTCTTTTAAAAAAAAGTTCCTAACCTGTTTGATAAGATGAATATAGATTTTCTCAGGGGACCCACATGGAGCCCCAACTCCAAGTTTGGGAACAACTGTACTAAACTCTCTCTCTGCTTCCTCCTGCATGCATTGCAGCCTTCCTCAGCCTCACCACTGAGCTGTTTGAGAGTGTGGTGAATGTGCCGCTAAAAAGGCCAATCCGGGGGACGCAGGTTAAAAGAAGGAAAATGATTCCACTCGTTCGCAAAGAGGCAGGCGCGATTATTACTCAGTCAGATCAATAATATCAGCATTCTAACCTTTGATCAACACTGGGAGCAATATGTAGATGTCGACCCATAGGCTAATTGATTAGGGTTAGGGTTAGAGGTCCGGACCTCGGTTTCCTCATTATGTAGTTACGGCCCTGATGGCGAGTCTTTCATTAACTTTCACTTTTCATTATTTTCCATGAAGCATGCCCAAATCATTCAATCACCAATGTGTTATTCAATCACTGGACACCTGGGGGAAGAAGACACAACTTGGTGAAATGTTCACCTTGGCAGAATAATACGTTGCTTTATAATAGTATCATTATCTCATCTGTGGCCACTGCAAATATTGTGCTGATTGAATACGAAGCCTTTGGCTTCTTCTCTATTCTTCTTGAGTCTGACTTCTGAAGTCTAAAGGAAAAGATAAAAGACAATGGAATTCCTCTTCAACATACAGTTGTCTGAGCAAACAGCATAAAGGACCCATTTAAATTCAACACCTCCAGTATGGGGCCATTCTCCATTGGGGATCACTGGCCTAATATTTGAATGACATTTGAATGATTTTATCCATAAAACAGTAGCTAGTCTACCACATGTAGTTCATGGTGGTTCCTCTGTGGTGGCGACGAGGGATGAGAGAGAGAAATATAGAGAGATGTGTGGAGAATCAGATCTCCTCAGGGAACAAAACATAGACCTTCTTCACATCACACATGAATTACAATGGCAGTTGTCTGTGATAGATTTTCCCATCAGCTCTCAGGTACCTGGCTGGCCAGTGCCCTTCTCTCCTGCTTTCTGCTTGACTATTCTCCTCTTGCATCTGGAGCCCAGCGCCTCTCAGCTGTCAGTCCAATCTACAGCAGAACCCCACTACATGACATCTCCATTACTCAACCCCCCCGAAACACACACACACACACACACACACACACACACACACACACACACACACACACACACACACACACACACACACACACACACACACACACACACACACACACACACACACACACACACACAAAGAGGAGCAGGAAGAGTGCTCCCCCTGTTTGCACACACCACAACAAAGGAGCCTAAACAGAAATCCAACCCCATAATTTACGAGATGCAAACTCAATCAGCAACCGTTAATCATGTCATGTGCTGCTGGGACTAGCATTCATGTCTGGAGACACATAACCTATTGTGCAGTACGTACACAGAGAGAGCAGATGGTATGTTATGCACAAGCAAAACCATAGGTAGGAAACCATCTCAACGTCCAACTGAGGGTAAAAACAAAGATCTCTGCTCACAGAGGTAAACGTACAGTAAATCTCATAGCAGCTCGTTTCTCTGCTTGTTTAGTGCAGGGTAATGACGTGATGAAGTGGTTGGTGGGTGGGTAAATTAGCCACTGCTCAGAGAAGAAAGCCATTCTCTCCCACACAGAGCAGAGCATTACCCCCTCAGCCCTGTGTGTCATCCGCTCTGCTCCTCGTCACATTATGGCCATGGTGGAGGAGATTTCAGGATGTGGGATTGGAGTTAGATATTGAATAAAACCTACAGTTAGACAGTGCAGCCCAAAACAATACACACAGCAATGGGGCCGGAAACACATACTGTGTACACACTTATCACACATACACTACACTAACAACTCTGTAGCAAACTGACAGGGCTTGAAATGTACCCGATTCTAGAGTTCTATCGTTTCAAGGTTAGAATGTGGGTTTGCTGGACTAATGAGAGAGAGAGAGACCTGGAGAAGAGGTCCTGGGAAATTGAAAGCAAATCCCATTTTTATACACTCCCATATCTATTGGGTGAAATACCACAGAGTGCAATCACAGCAGCAATATTTGTGACCTGTTGCCACAAGAAAAGGGCAAGCGAGTGAAGATCAAACACCATTGTAAATACAACCTATATGCATGTTCATTTATTTCCCCTTTTGTACTGTAACTATTTGCACATCATTACAACACTGTATATAGACATAATATGACATTTGAAATGCCTTTATTCTTTTGGAACGTTTGTAAGTGTAATGTTTGCTGTAACATTTGTTTTGTTTATTTCACTTTTGTTTATTATCTATTTCACTTGCTTTGGCAATGTAAACATATGTATCCCATGCCAATAAAGCCCCTTAAATTGAAATTGAGAGAGAGAGAGGCTCAGCATGGTGTTGGTAGGTACCTGGCCTCTAACCAATAGAGAATTGTTACCTGCTCATGCCGAGGCTCAGCGCATTAGGAGCTCTGTGTGAATCACACGGCGGACTAGACTAGTGGGCTGAATAAATGAGGGAGCACGTGCTTATGCTGTAACTCCAAGCACCAGAGGGGCACTGGGCCTGTCAGCATCTGACACGCAGTACAAATCACCTTCCACCTTCCATCTGAACGAATTAGGCTCGGCACACACCCAGACACTTAAACAACTTGATTACTTATGCTCTCTCTCTCTCTCTCTCTCTCTCTCTCTCTCTCTCTCTCTCTCTCTCTCTCTCTCTCTCTCTCTCTCTCTCTCTCTCTCTCTCTCTCTCTCTCTCTCTCTCTCTCTCTCTCTCTCTCTCTCTCTCTCTCTCTCTCTCTCTCTCTCTCTCTCTCTCTCTCTCTCTCTCTCTCTCTCTCTCTCTCTCTCTCTCTCTCTCTCTCTCTCTCTCTCTCTCTCGCTCTCTCCCTCTCTCGCTCTCTCGCTCTCTCTCTCCAAGACTAGAGTTTAAGGTCTATAACAAACCAACTCAGTGTGACAGTATTGTGGTCGTTCCCCAACCTCCCCCCAAAAATCCCTACTGCTCGGATGAGTAAATACTGTATAATGTTTTACACATCAAAGTAATCCTGAAGCAAGGGGTTATGTAGCAGTTTGACTAGTGAACATAATGTTGTGAATCTGTTCTAATACATTCATTCATGCAAGAAATCCCACAAAAGCATTTCCCCAGCAGCAGTAATAGAGTGAAACAGGAAGCGGGGCTATTTCTAATGCTAACACCATTCAGAAGTGGGACACCGAATTCTCTCTCTGGGTTTTCAACATCCACTCTCCAACAGGTAGTCAGCAGCAGCCAGTCGGCAACAATATAATATTATCAGACTATTGATGTATGTTCTCAAGTGGGTGTTAATAATTAGTAACACAGCGCCAGTGGAGAGTAGAGCAGAGCTCCTGAACAGAACAGGATATCCTCTGAGCTCCTGTTCTGTTGGCCCTGGCCAGAGAGCTGCCTGAAGACCTGTTAGGAATCAGTGAAGCTGTCCTCACTCACACACACTTACAGTCACAGGCCAGGGTATCAGCTGTGAGCAGGACACACCGTTCACTGTGACTACTCTACTCCACAGAACTGTGTGTGATTTGGCAGGTTGTGCTGAACTGTCCCTATCCACTGGAGCCACAGGACACAGAGGAGACACTCAACCGGTCTGCTGGATTTACATCCAACCTTAAACGCAATCTCTCATTCCTCTCCTCTCAGTTTTACTGGAGTGAGTTATGGAGCCAACTAAATCATATTAGAAGCAGCACACAGACAGGGAGGGAAACAGGTCTGTCTCTGCCTGTCAAGCACCATTGAGATGGATTCAACATTCAGACAGCTGGCATTTAAGAGTTGCTCAGACGCAGTCATGACATTTATGGTGCTGTTCATATTAGTGGGTACAGCAATACGCAGTACTGTATGAGGACTACTTGAGCAGCTAAAGCACCACCAGTCCCTCCTAATGCTTCACATCTAACTGTTGTTATTCTAGTATAGATATGCTGTAGCTACTCTAATAAGTAATTAATGTCTGACAGGTCTACAGTAGTTTGGCTCTATAAGGAATGTGTCATGGCCAGGCCAGAGGACATTTAGCATTGAGCTGTGGACTGCAGTCGATCTGGTTGGCCCGGCCTACTGTTGGCATTCCATTGAACAGCTTTCACAGCCCACCACAACCCACCACCCTGCTGTCAATTCTCTCCCCTCACTGACGTTCTCTGAAAATAGCTATTATTGGCTTGGCAAAGGTTTCTTAAATCGATTGCTGCCATTTCTTGTACTTATTGCTTTCTCAATAAGATTAACAATCTGTCTGACCTGACATTTCCACACGTTATGCAACAGATTTATGGATGATAAATATTTCATAGGTCTATTAGTTTTGGAATAGCGCTACAGTATATAAACCCATTCCATTAATTCCACCATCCAAACAGTAGTACAAGTGTTTAGCTAATTAGCAAGATGGTAGATCACACAAAGTGGCAGAGGACGACACACTGATTTGTTCGTTCAGAAGTCGACTCTGCATGTGTGGTCTAAAAGCCATGCATAAACACACACACACACACACACACACACACACACACACACACACACACACACACACACACACACACACACACACACACACACACACACACACACACACACACACACACACACACACACACACACACACACACACACACAGATCCCCCGCACTGCCTATCGTCCTGCTGTGGCCAGCGACAGAGCCCAGGCTCTTTGTGTCCGGATGCTGATAGGGTATGTTTAGAGACCGTTAGAGACCGTGTTCATTTCTTCACTCTAATCAGGCAGTCTGAGAATACAGAATACCTATTCTGGAGAAGTCTTCCACCTCTGGGGAGCAGAGTGATGGGCACTGACCCAGAAACACTGGTTTGTTCTGGGCCGCCACTTACATCAGGCCCTGGAAGACTCCAACGTGGAGGAAGCAAAGTAAAACCATCCTTACCGGCCGCTAACAGTACACTTGTATAGTACAAACACAGTATAATACACACAGAGTAATAAAGCAGCATTAAAAATGGAACAATCAGTATAGCAGTGGCAGTCGGTGCCGTTGAAGATGAGGGAGGACGATGATTATTATTTTTAAAATATATTTTTTACTTTTACCCCTTTTTCTACCCAATTGTTAATTACAGTCTTGTCCCATCGCTGCAACTGCCCTACGGACTTGGGAGAGGCGAAAGTCGAGAGCCACGTGTCCTCCGAAACACAATCCTGCCAAGTCGCACTGCTTCTTGACACACTGCTCGTTTAACTTGGAAGCCAGCCGCACCAATGTGTCGGAGGAAACACTGTCCAGCTGGCGACCGGGGTCAGCTTGCAGACGCCAGGCCCACCACAAGGAGTCGCTAGAGCACGATGGGACACGAGAATCCCGGCCAGCCATACCCTCCCCTAACCCTTACAAAGCTGGGGCAATTGTGCACCGCCTCATGGGTCTCCCAGTCACGGCCGAATGTGACACAGCCTGGGATCGAAACCCGGGTGTGTAGTGATGACTCAAGCACTGCACCATTAGAACGCTGCACCATTTGGGAGGCCACGATTATGTCATTCATATTCCATTCACCCAGCTCAATGTAACATCAATAGGTTAAGGTTACTTGAATTGTCCCTATACACATTATGAGGTTGCTACAACCTGGCCAATGAATGAAAGTTTACAACGTAGGGGCACAGGTTGAGAGAAAAACTTGACTAATCAAGGTGACAGACAGTGACACATTCAATACTGCCTTGCACTCTCTTGACCTCATCTGGCTGATCAGGTATGTTAATTCCCATTTCGTTGTGTTTGCTTACATTTAAGAAATATTTTTCTGTTTTCAATAGAATCGTTAGAATGAATTCACCCTGATCACATGCAAACACAGTTCACATTCAGAGCAGCCACATATAAACAGCATGATCACTTTGCTCTTTAAATTCTTCTTGCATATACGCACTCTCCTCATCTCACCTTTTCCCTTCGCTTGTGGATTTCAGTGCACACCACATCAGCTGTCTGTGAGCAGACGAAAAAAACATTCCAAGCCAAACCTTGATATCATAACCTCTAACCACTTATCCGCTACACACGGCCTACATCATTGTCACCATATTAGCTAACTTCACAGTCAACATAGCTACTAGAACTAATGTGTTAGTAAATCCGCTACAATCATGCAGTACACTGTACAGTCAGCAAGCAGTTTAGCAGTTTCACCGGTGGGGCCCGGTGGCAATAAATTAATAAAACTGGGTAAAGTTCCAGTGTTGGATATCCATAGCCAGTTAGCTAACATAGCATCACTCTCTGTTTGAGCTGGGTGTCTGAGTAAGCTACATTAGCTAGCTGCATTCTCTAGTTAAGTAAGTGAAAGTGAAGAAAAAATACAACGAAATATAGTTAGCTCTCTCTCTCCTGCTTCTCCTTAATTTTTGAAGAAATGAATTTGTTAAAAACTGCTCAACTATTGTCCTTCTCTCTCTTTGAGTCAACTACTCACCACATTTTATAAATACAAGTCTGTACACCTCCAGAATGAATGTGTAGAGGAGAATAGACTCCAGTTTTGTTTTCATACCAATCAGCTTCACACACACTGCCTCTGGACAAACACAACAGGGGCGTAGGAGCAACTCTGACGGTGGGGTGTGGGGGGGATTTTTTTACAGGGGTCCAGGATTGCTTTTAAATTCTAATTTCTGGTGACTTTTGAGAAAAGGATACAGAGAAAAAATGTACTTACAAATGGGAACATTTACAAGGCTAAAGTGGGACTTACAGAGGGGCACTTACTCTGGTACAGTCCAATCAGTCTTAGGGCCATTCATTATGTGCAGAACATATTCAATTAAACAAATATTTTCTACTCATTCTCTGGTACTGTATGATGAATTTCCCAGTATTTTTCTCACTTCCCCTACAGTATGTCAGGTTGTTACTACTGCTGCTCTACACACTGTATGGTTGGAAATGTAATGTATTTGAACTTATAATAATTATTATGCATGAAAGGTCAAACTGAAATTAAAATCTCCACAATTAGCTTGGAGGGGCACTCAAACAACTTGATTACTTATGCTCGCCCTCTTTCTCTCTGTCTCTCTGTCTGTCTGTCTGTCTGTCTGTCTGTCTGTCTGTCTGTCTGTCTGTCTGTCTATTCATGGCTGTCACTCTTCTGCCATGATCATGATGACCAAATATAACCCATAATCACTGTGATGAAGTTAAAGACAACTAACCTGAAAGCACTGAAATGTTCCTGCTAGTTTGCCAGGGGTGGTGTGGGGGCAGTTGTCAAGAATCTTACTTTACAGTCCTTTGCACTCCTTTAAAAAAACACTTCGGTCCTCCTTTTTTCTCTCTTCTTGACTGGTGACATACCCATTGCTAACTTGCTGACCCTATGAATAAGACTAAGGCAGTGATTGATTGTGCAAGTAATTCTGTAGCTAGCAAGTATTTTGAGCTTCAAAACATTCCCTATCAGTTTCTCACACAGCCAGAACTACCCAGCATTAGCTAGTTAAATAAAACCTTTACTCAAACGTACTTTGTTGTGGCCAACAACAATGACTTTCCCCAGTGCAGTGAGTAATGATTAAGGTGCTTTTTCTCTCACTCACACACTGCACACTCAGGGGCGCAACTTTGGTTTTAGAAGGGGGGTCCTTACATTTTTGGGGGCATCTAAAGTTAATTTCCTGCTTTTCCACACAATCTAATATGACCCATGGCCCTTCTAGCCGTCTCTATTCAGAACAACTAAAAGTAAGAAAAAATGCCCACAGTCATCGAGCCAGGTAGAATTATTATTAAATATCTTTAGGTGATTGGTAAGACTCAACTAGATCCATGATAATTAAATAATCAATATTGTGTTGCACCTTTAACAAACAGCCTAATAAATGAACAACTCTTACAAATAAAGAGCAAAGACTTTTGATTGTCTTTATCAAGACATCCTCTATATCACATTTCAGCCAGACAGCCCAGCCAGCCCGAGCCACCTGCACGCCCAACACCACCAGTCTAGTCAATAACTCAACTCTCCCCAACAACACAACTTCCTTTTCATTTAAAAAATATATATGTCTCAAAGGAAGGGTTTGGAAAAGAAAAGTTTTATAAAAACACACATACACCTACACATACATTAACACACAGAAACAGTACATCCTCCATATAATTAATATCATAGGCCTAATAGTACTGTAGAGCTCTTTTTACTTGCAAACAATATAGCTGGGTCCCCCCGTCCTGTCCCTAGAGGTCTACGGCCCTGCAGCACCCCAAACCAACACACCCCACTCAGCTTTTGGATATTAGTGAAACATTCATTATTGGTTTCAGGTGTGTTAGGCCAAGGCCAGAGTGACAACCAACGGTATGGCAGACCCTGCCATCCCTGCCATCCATTGTGACATTGTGGGAGGATAAACAACCTTCCAATTAATGGCAATGCATTTCTTAGCCGCTATAAATGCTAGGTTACACAGTTTCTTCTAATGACAGTCTCCAGTATCAACATTTCCAAACAAACAAAAACAGGGAGAAGGGAGAATCTGTAGACATGCTGATATAAAATAACATCTTTGCCAGAATTCAGCCAGCCTTCACAAGACCATAACATATGCAAATATGTCCCCTTTTGTGTTTTACACATCAAGCAGAATAATACAATTTCTGAGTGCATGATGTGTATGATAGAGAATAAAAGGTTGTATCTGCAAAGGTTCACCTCTGCGCCTTCACAGACTGGTCTTCCCTGGCTGCCTGACCTCACCTCCAGCACAGACTGGTCTTCCCTGGCTGCCTGACCTCACCTCCAGCACAGACTGGTCTTCCCTGGCTGCCTGACCTCACCTCCAGCACAGACTGGTCTTCCCTGGCTGCCTGACCTCACCTCCAGCACAGACTGGTCTTCCCTGGCTGCCTGACCTCACCTCCAGCAAAGACTAGTCTTCCCTAGCTGCCTGACCCCGATGAGACCACTGTCACCATCTTATCCTTCTAAGATGAGGAATTACAAATAATTACCTTGTTGTACATTTATACATTATATTATTCAAAAATAATATTAATGGTTCAATAATTGACATGTCCATTATGCCCAGATCCCAGACTGTAGGCTACCAATCAACTCAAGTTGGAACTTTGTATCCATTCACTGATTGTTATAATATACTGCAAAATTCACTTGAGCTCCGTAGACTGGTCTTCCCTGGCTGTCTGACCCGGCAGGGACACCTGTCACCATCTGATCCTGCTATGATGATGAGCATAGTGTCATGTACTGACTGTGCAGAATATCGATCTTCAATCGCTGGTTTCATCATTTGATTCAGGTCTAGTGTGATTGAGGCAAATATAATAGCTAAAGTTAGTGAGCTAGCTAGCTAACGTTAGCCAACTTTTGGCTAGTTCTAGCTAATGGTACAATGGTACATCATAAAATGTACTTCTGTTGATACGAGACAAAACAAAGGCTACAAAACATTTCCATATACACAACAGCTGTTAGATATTGCTACCTGACAGATAGCTAGCTGTGGTAGCTACTAGCTTGCTAACTAGCTACTAGTAGTTAATTCACTTCAGTCGAGAGGGGATAAAACCCTTAGCTAATGTAGCATGTCAGTTGCAGTACTAGCTCAGCACTGGAAATAAATAAAATGTTTTCTGTCAAAAAGCAGTTACCTTGCCTGCTTGATCAGTCAACTAAAGAGTAGCCAGTTTCTGCTCTGCTTGCTTTTACAACTCAGAGAAAAAGCGCAACACAGACAGCAGCTGCCTCTGTTCATCTCTCCTGTGCTGGTCCTATACGCCAGCCTTTCAGAAGCTTTGCCTTCACACAGCCTGTCCGCACACTCTGTGGTGTCATGAGGTCCTAAATCCAGCGGGCTGAACCCGGGAAAACAGCCTACACGATCAATCTGAGGTGTTCGCATGGTCCTAAAGCACACTTGTGTGGCGTTTTGTATCACATCTCAATGATAAAACTGGAGGGGGACAAAAATGCAATTTCAGAATGTGGGGGCGTCATGTCCTCCCTGTCTTCAAGTTCCAGCAGCAGAGGACTTTTAACTTTTTTTACATGAACAATGAAGTGAGGGAAGGAAATCAGCCTCGGACACAGACACACAGAGTTAAGCATGGAGTTATTTAACAGCCGAGTAAGAAGAACAACTTATGATTCATACCAAACAATGAGTAACAATGCTTAGATTTCCTTGCTCCACCACATGCTCACGTTTATCGTACAAACTGCTTTCCCCTTAAAAACACACATAATAGAAAGGCAATCTTTCCCTACAACTACTAACCTACAACAATGAACACAAATAAAAACACAACATGTAAAGTGTTGGTCCCATGTTTCATGAGCTGAATTAAAATATCCCAGAAGTGTTCTATATGCACAAAAAGCTTATTTCTCTAAAATGTTGTGCACAAATTTGTTTAAATCCCAGTTAGTGAGCATTTCTCCTTTGCCATGATAATCCATCCACTTGACAGGTGTGGCATATCAAGAAGCTGATTAAACAACATGATCATTGTACAGGTGCACCTTGTGCTGGGGACAATAAAAGGCCATTCTAAATTGTGCATTTGTGTCACACAACACAAAGCCACTTGATGTCTCAAGTTTTAAGGGAGCATGCAATTGTCATGCTGACTGCAGGAATGTCCACCAGAGTTGTTGCCAGATAATATTATGTTAATTTCACCACCATTAGCCACCTACAACTAATTTAGCAGTACGTCAAACCGGACTCACAAATGCAAACCACGTGCAACCACACCAGCCCAGGACCTCCACATCTGAATTCTGCATCGTCTGAGACCAGCCACCCGGACAGCTGATGAAACAGAGGAATTTTTCTGTCTGTAATAAAACCCTTTTGTGGGTAAAAAATCATTCTGATTGGCTGGGCTTGGCTTGGCTCCCCAGTGGGTGGGCCTGGCTCCCAAGTTGGCGGGCCTCTGCCCTCCCAGACCCACCTATGGCTACGCCCCTAAACAGGCATGTGGAATCCATAGATTAGGGCCTAATGAATTTATTTCAATTGACTGTTTTCCTTACATGAACTGTAACTCAAAATAATCGTTGAAATTGTTGCATGTTGGGTTTATATGTGTTCAGCATGCATACACTACATGGCTAAAAGTATGTGGACACTTGCTCGTCGAAAATCTCATTCCAAAATCATGGGCATTAATGTGGAGTTGGTCCCCCCTTTGATACTATAACAACCTTCAATCTTCTGGGAAGGTGTTCCACTAGATGTTAGGTGTTCCATTCAGCCACAAGAGCATTAGTGAGGTCGGGCACTGATTTTGGGCGATTAGGCCTGGCTTGCATTCGGCTTTCCAATTCATTAGAAAGATGTTCGATTGAGTTAAGGTCAGGGCTCTATGCAGGCCAGTCAAGTTCTTCCATGCGATCTCGACAAACTATTTCTGTATGGACCTCGATTTGTGCACGGGGGCATTGCATGCTGAAACAGGAAAGGGCTTTCCCCAAACTGTTGCCACAAAGTTGGAAGCACAGAATCATCTAGAATGTAATTCTATCTGTAGCGTTAAGATTTCCCTTCACTGGAACTAAGCGGCTAGCCCGAACCATAAAAAACAGCCCCAGACCATTATTCCTCCTCCACCAAGCTTTACAGTTTGGCAGGGAGCGTTCTCCTGGCATCCGCCAAACACAGATTTGTCTGTCGGACTGCCAGATAGTGTAGCGTGATTCATCACTCCAGAGAATGCGTTTCCACTGCCCCAGAGTCCAATGGCGGCGAGCTTTACACCACTCCAGTCGACGCTTGGCATTGCACATGGTGATCTTAGGCTTGTGTGCGGCTGCTCGGCCACGGAAACCCATTTCATGAAAGTCCCGACAATCAGTTTGGAACTCGGAAGTGAGTGTTGCATCCGAGAGTTGGCGATTTTTACGCCCTTCAGCACTCTGTGGTCCCGTTCTGTGAGCTTGTGTGGCCTACCACTTCACGGCTGAGCCGACATTTCCACTTCACAATAACAGCACTTACAGTTGACCAGGCCAGCTCTAACAGGGCAGAAATTTGACGAACTGACTTGTTGGAAAGGTGGCATCCTATGCTGGCATGTTGAAAGTCGCTTCAGTATGGGCCGTTATACTTTGTTTATATTTGTTTATGAAGATTTAATGGCTGTGTGCTAGATTTTATACACCCGTTAGCAACGGGTGTGGCTGAAATAACCGAATGCACTAATTTGAAGGGGAGTTCACAAACTTTTGCCGTGTAGTGTACATATATGTTGAGTGAGTGAATCCCAGGAATTGATCTCCTGGAGCATAGCCCGACCCGTGAACTTTCACCCCAAGGTTGCTTATCTCCGACAACACACAAACAAGCACACACATACACATCCCCTGTGACAGAGACCACCATCACCCTCTATACACTGCCTCAATTATCCCTCTATAATTAATGGAACTACCTCCCAGCTTAATGCACTGGCTGGATCTCTGGCAGGAAATCAAGGAAGAGTGCCTTCATAAATATTTAGAGAAACTGCAATTCAATTTTCAGGCGCAGAAAACAATGTCCCACTAAGACAATCTTTACAGTACACAATGAAAGCGAGAAGTTGCTTGAAAGTGCATTTCTTGCTCATTGAACATAGAGCCCCGTACAGTGTGTGTGTGTGTGCATCCGTGCATGTGTGTGTGTGAGAGAATGAGAGAGAAATTACTTTTAACACAAATTGACAGGGAAATATATTGATAAGACCACTCTCTCCACAGGGACTCTCTTCACAGGAAAAGTTAGACAAATATGACCAGCACCACATGGGGACGGTGCCTGTACCAAGAACAGCCCCCATCACTGATGGCCCAGCTGCAAGCTATGATCCTCTAACCTACAGACTTCAGTAGAACTTAGACTGGTCTCATAGACTAAACGTAACATAGTAAACAAAGATCTGCACACGTTTAACCCTATCACCACAGTTATAGATCTACAGCAAGTAGGCCTCACTGCATGCTTTTCATGATCAGTAAATACCAATTGGTCATGTAATTTCAGATACGTGAGGGTAGCCTCACAATATCTCTAAATATTTGCCACAATTAATTGGATATTTGAGTGATATAAAACAAAAGTGAACTTTACCTGACAAGTATGAGTGGTTTAGGTTAATTCCCATCCTTTGTGGGGTCTGCCTGTCAAGCAGCCGAAGGGCGCATTTGCCGAAGTAACGTTACTGTTTACTTTGCAAGCTACCAGTAGAAACTTTGTACAGTTGGCTAAACAGTGGTAAGTAGACCTCAATATATTTTTTTCTTCAACCAACGTAGACTTACGTAGTGAAGTTAGCTAACATTATCCCATTTCAACATAGTTTTTAAATAGTGTTTAATCACAATTACTGCTGGCAGACATGATAGGCTACATTGATTGATGGACCGTGTCAAATTGGCTAGCTAGCTAATAAAAGATCACATGAATATGGCTAGTTAACAAGTTAACTTTCAGAGGATAAATTAGATTGCTATGTCCAAATATTGTTTGATTTGCTTGCAATCTATAGTGGTGATGACAGTAGTCAGACTGACAACTTTACCAGGACAATGTCAATCTCTTTCCAAAAGCCTAATCTCTGATGAAGAAAGCTAAATGACACATGTTGTTTGTTCTAGCTAGCTAGCTACATGACAAGTTTTATCTAAATTATATCATCAACTGATTTCAGCCAGTGTATGGCGGTGGATTGACTGCATTGTTTGAAAGGAATGTTGGAATATTGGCAGTTAATTTGAATTGAATCATTCCTCTAAAACTAGCTGGCTAGCTCGCTAACAAACATACAGTGCAGATAAATTATTCAAATTCATGATTTAGACGATATCTTATTACAGTTCTGGCAAAACCGTGGTTGACCAACTCCCTGATCAAAATGGCTGACTTTCATCCCATAATAAGAAGGTTCATGTCCATTCTAGTATTCTAATTCCTAATTCTATGTTCGTAACATTTCATACGAAATCACACAAATTAATACATACCATCCCAAACAACATTTCATACTAATTTCAGTGTCCTGGAATTTAAATTACTATGTTACGTCTCCCCTGAGTCAAGGTTGCAAAGCCAGTAGCCTGTATGTGAGACTCCCATCCATAAACAAGATGAGAGCCAAAATAGCACTGAGTTCTAGCTGAGAGAAATCCTTCACACCGTGCCCCAAACATGCATGAGTATTTATTTTGAGCAATACAATTACAAACAAATTGCAACAAGGTGACACAAAAAAAAAACGAATTAATCTTACCTAAATGAGAGTAGATATTTCACAACGATAGGCCATCTGTAGGCTTATGTCACAATAGGCTACTGTAGCCTATACAACACAATGCCAAATGAAAGCGTTTAAAAGCACTGTTCAGTTGGTGACAGTCAATCAACGAAATAATTCATGGCATTAATGTTGATTTTACAACGTCTGCATAATTTACAATAAAACACGTGTTGTCCCAACCGGACATGCTTACCAGGTGTGAGCACGTTCCAGATCTGTTTCCCGCGAAATGGGTCAATTTATAAATAACAATAAACAGTGAGCCACAAAACACACACACACACACACACACACACACACACACACACATAAACTCACATGTTGGATGAATATTAATACTTAATTAACGAAATACTTACAGAGAAACCTGCCCAAAATGGACACGAATGTCTGACCCTTGGTGAGGTAGTGAGGGCCAGAGCAGCAAAACTGACTGCCAAAATCAGACTTCCCAAAACCATCTGAGAAACTCCGAGAGAAAGCATGATCCGAGTCCGAGTCCGAAACTCTCTGAGTCTGGAGAGACTACGGGACAGGGACGCAGGGCTGAGCGAACGACCTCGGGGCATTGCTTGGACTGGCATTGTCACGAAGAAAACAGAGTGTATGTATCAGCTATTGAAAACAATGGGTTAAGCTATTTCCATCAGCATCCAAAAGTGGCACCTAACAGCAAAGCAAGTAACCGATGTCCAAACGTTAAGCTTGATAAGCAACGGTGTCCAAAAAGCAAATAACATCAGTCCTACGAAATGTTTCCTTTGAAAGTCTCCATTAAATTGCTTAATTATCCCAAGATGCAGATGCGTAATTGTCGGTTATTCTGAAGGCTACAACAGTGTGATGGATGAGATGCGCAGTGACTTTCTTGTGCTGCTACCCAAATCGATTTCGCAAAAACACAGGATAACGCGCTATTGGCTAAGGTAACCGGGTTCGAGGAAAAGCTTGAGAAATGGTCCATCAAATCATATGCTCCCTTATTTTCACTGCTACATGATACATTTTAAAGACCTCAGCAAGTATAAACGTATAGCTGAAATGACACGGGAATAGTGTCGCCCTTTAACGTAGTATTCTAGTATTCCGCTGTCAAACGCGCGGCAGGGTACCATGCACAGAGAGCGTGGCCGTGGGTATGATGTTTCACACAGGCGCAGGGTTTTCACAGACCGCAAACTACCCGCGGCGGCAGGAGGAGATGCAGCTAGCGTGTTTGGGGCAATCAATACTACGACGGTGCCACTTCGCTTCCCCAAAATAGCCTTATGCGATTGCGTCTACAAATAATTAGACTATTATGAACACTAAAAAGATGACCATGCCCTTATCATTTGTGAAGCCATGCACTTATCCTTTGAGATGTCTATGAATTGTCTGAATTCAAATTCATACATTTCTTCAAATTATTGCCTCCAACCAAATGTTTGAATGATCCATCTATAAATTATACAGACAAGCCTACGTTATTAGATTCACAAAGGCTGAGATCCATCAATTGAGATGAAGTACAATACACTTTTAGTACATTGGGAGTAAAAATATGCATTTGCCTTAAAACAAGTTGATACTCTCCATATTTGTAATGCTAACACAGTCCCTAATCTTTGAATAACAGCCTGCTGTGGTGCTGACCTTGCGGAGACAGCCACAGGGCTCTCGAGCACCATCTGCACCGGCCAAGCTGGTACTGCACTTAAATCATGCCGCAGTATCTAAAGAGAATAGAAATTCTACAGCAGCCACCCCCCCCCCTCCCTCAGCTCTGTTACTGACGAAGATCAAACTGTAGAAATCCAGTCTAAGCAGAAAACGAACATGATTACATATTTCACCTGAGAATCCTTTAAACTATTGGAATGGAATATTTGGCTCATAAAAATAAAAAAGATGAAACCCCAGAAAGACTTTACTTTAAAAATGTTTTTATTCATTAATACAGTGGTATACTTAAAATTGTGTCACAAAGGAGAAAAAAGTCAGCCACACGTGAAGAGCTAATACCCAATTGAAGCTGTGTTATCATATATAAAGAAAATAGTACTGGTGTGCCGTAATATATGGTCTATTAGTACAAAAATACATTTCAGGGCACAAAATAATACAGCATCCAGTATCACAAATAAATGAGGGAGACAGAGCACACCCTTTTAAAGAACAGTTTTGAAAAGTTGTTTAACACAAGCACTTTCCTCTTTTGCAAATAACCATAAAAAGATTGTGTGACAATTATTATTTATATGTAGTGTGAATATATTGGTAGAAAATGTGGATTTTATTACTGCTAATAGTTACAAGTTCCAAGGCTCAAGGGTATAACCAGATTAGAAAGTAAACCATGGTCAATTCATTCATTTTTTAAAACAGTTTTCTCTAAGTTTTATACAAAATAACAAAGACATACAAAAGTTCATTTACAAACCAAGAACCAAGGCCATATGCTAACTTTATTTACAGCCACTTGTCTTTTTGTCCTGTTTTTCTTTTTCTTCTGAAGTCATATTCATAGCAGATAAAGAATACCTTTATTCGCTTCAATTGTTCTTGTGCGCTAAACCCAAGTTCATTTATACAGTGGGTTGACAAAATGGCAAGAGAACTTCATTTGTCCATAATTTATCATCATAACTTAGAAGAACCCAGAGGTTTTTACTGAAAAAGTGAATAATATGCAGATAAGGCATCACTGCTTGTTAATGTAAGAGGGTTTTAACATGGTGAGGGAGAACTGAGCAGGCTTCTGGACCTGAGTCATAGCACATGCATAGATCTTGATACAGCAGGAGTAGAATTCTGGTAGTCAATACAAAGTGAATCCAAGGTCAGTTTTACAGAAAGAAAGAAAAAAGGAAAGGAAGGAAGAGCCATTCTAGTCACAGGATGAACATGTTCGAGGCATTGAGTTGGGCTTTAAATCCACCTCAAAGTATTCCACCTTCATCTTCATTTTCTCTTCTGCGGATGCTTGCCTACTTCACTATCACCATAATCATTACCACGGAGCCATACATTTAGAAAATGTGGCTCTGCATTGACATCATCACTTTACTGCCCACCTCCCTGGCACCGAATTTCAAAACCATCACAAATCTGTCAATGTGGAAAAAACATGACCGTCAAGTCAACTAATTCAAACGGTGACAAAAAAGGTTGAATTCTGATTCTTGAATTCTGATTTCTAGAATTGAATTTAAAATTATATTTATACCATATACTATATATACTGTATGCATATATAGTATAAATACAACTACATATATGTCCATCTACTTCAAAAGTAAAAACCTCAAACCATTTTCCTGTTATGTAACACTTAAAAGTAAAAACTTTGCGTATAATGTGATGAGTTACTCAGTGGCACAGGGCATGCATTCCATCACTGGTTAAATCGTTATGTGTTTTGTATTTTCTTCAAGACCTCAGAAAGAGTTAAAGGACAGCACATAGGGGCAACTTCAGTCTCCTTCCATCTTCCATGGGCACAGTAAACAACACTGGAGCACTGGGTGTAAATACATCATTGTGTATGGTCCACCCCTGGAGAAATGGTGTGTGTGTGTGTGTGTGTGTGTGTGTGTGTGTGTGTGTGTGTGTGTGTGTGTGTGTGTGTATGTATGTATGTATGTATGTATTATCCATCCTTTCTCATGGTTTCACATTCAGTAACAGGCCAGCTGTTGCACTCTTCAGAAGTGGTCGATGAGCACAGACACACAGTTGGCTCCCACCAGGTAGTTGGGGTCTCCAGGGAGAGACTGATTCTGCCAACTCTTGGGATCACCTGAGGGGGAGAGAGAGAAGGAACATGGTAATGATAACAGGTGGAGAAAGGGTATAAGGTTCATAATACATAATGCACTTCTTGCTAAACTGACAACCAGAAAGCTCCAAAAACTAAACTAAAACACCCTCTGTTCCATTAAAGCCATATATACACATGCTGTTTTTGGTAAGATGTAGTTTGACAGAAGTAAACTTCACATTACATTGCTAAAACCACTCTTGATTTCAAATTATAGCTCTTAAGGATAGAGTATGTACTGGCAGCGACTGTAATTTGCGATTAATGGCCCAAGCCCAGGCCTTGAGCCAAGAGTATTGCCTCCACAGAAGAACACATTTCAATAATTGTTTTAAAAAATGGCTTTAGACTCAAAACGGTTTCTTCCAAACCACAATGCAGTTGCATTTTAAAGCACCGTTATTTCAGATAATTGCTTTCATTCCCTCGGGGCCATGTGAGTAAAGTGAGTTATATGAGATCTTCAGATCAAAGTACTGAACAATTTCAGGCTTTTAGCATGCTTTGTTGTTCTGATAGGACATCACAAGTGAGGATAATGCACCCTAATCATTAAAGTGTAATTACGCCTAAATATCAAAGGGATTTTAGCAATGACAGGTCCTAACAGATAGGATCCATATGAGGACCAAGAGGTGTTTAACTGATTTTACTCAGATCAATTGTCAATGACTCCGATTATTTGTTAGAGGTTCACAATCAGTCAGTGCAGCAGGAGGAATGTTCACTGTGAAACTCATAATGACATCAGTACATTAATGTAATGTTTTGTCAGAAGCAAACTGATCATGTGTGGTTTGGATTGAATCTCCCCTGTCTGTGAGCAGACTTCTTTCAGAACCATTCCAAACCAAGACCATTAAGCCACACACTATGCTGCTTCCTTACTGGAAACTCCCATTGGGCCTGGGCAGCTCAGCACCCAACTAGAAAGGAGTCAGACTCAGTGAGGAGCAAGACACAAGTAGAGCCTAAATGAAGCTAAAGGGCCTTGTTTTACAATAAGAGGATTAGAACACAGCCCTACAAACAAACAAGCCAACGAGGCAGCAGTAGGATAATTTAGCCCTTCATGTCCAATTCTAGCTGAGAGTAATTAGTAGCTAATCCACGGCTGTGCCAAGTTTACCATTAAGACATATAGAGAGGAGCGGAGGGAGAGCAAAGAGTTGACTCGGTTCTGTTCTGATGCTGTCAGACAGATCTCAGATCCAACCCACAGGCTGTTCTCACATACACAACATCTGTTAGTACTGAGGGAGCAATGCGTCTGTCTCTGATAGGGTCCTCTTTCAAATTTAAGAGGACCGCTGACCGCTGTGTTTCAGGATAGACGTTTGGGTGGCTATGTGAGAAAAAAAATCACTTGTGGGAAAAGAATGTGGAATGATTCACTACAACAAAAGACTTTACTAATCTTATCAACACAAAACTGATCGGCGGGATGCATGTCCAATGGAACCATATCAATGTCAAACAGATGACATACACACTAAGTGGAGAAAAGAACGGAAAGAAAGATGTTTCAGCATGAAAAAGCAATGACAAGAAGATCTTTGATCTGAAGACCACATCAAATAAATAAAGATCAGTGGAGGAATGAGTGAGTGAACAAACCGAAACACCAAATAAACAAAACCATCAAAATCATACAAAGTGACCCACAACCATATCAGTTTGTCACAAAGCCAACCCAAAGCCCCGACCCCAAAAGGACAGAGAGAGGACAGCGTACCCGACGAGGAGTCGGAGGATTTTAGAGCAAAAGACCAACCATCTGGGGTCATAGACGCACAGTGAGGTAAACGCAGTTCCACAGGCTTCAGGAACTTGAGGCCGTGAGGGCCACACATCACCAGCGGGCTGAGCAGGGTCTCTCCTTGAAACAGATACACACCACAGGGTTAAAGGCTAATACACATACATGTACACACAGCGTTCCTAAGATCACTGAAGCTGTTGGGCTCCTTAGTGGGTTTAAACAGACACGGTGAACATAAGACAATGAGAACCATTAAAGACCAAAGGAAAATATACATATCCTAGAAAAATGTAAAGAGAGAAGACGACAGAAGAGAGAGATGATAAATTATCTGTGAAAACAACATTATCTCACGAATACATTTGGATAGTAAAATAACCCCACTGCGGACTGATACATTATATACAGCGCCTATCATAAGTATTCACCCCCTTGGGTTTCTTCACATTTTATTGTGTTACAAAGCGGGATTTAAATGGATTTAATTGTCATTTTTATTTGTCAAAGATCTACAAAAAAAAAACTCTGTCAAAGTGGGAAATTGTTTTTATTTTTTTGATTAATGAAAAATAAAACACTAATTAATATACCTTGATTAGATAAGTATTCACCTCCGAGTCAATACTTGTTAGAAACACCTTTGGCAGTGATTACAGCGGTGAGTCTTCTTGGGTAAATCCCTGAGAGCTTTGCACACCTGGATTGCGCAATATTTGACCATAATTATTTTCAAAATTCTCAAGCTTTGTCAAGGTGTTGAGGATCATGTCTAGACAGCAGTTTTCAAGTCGTGTCAAAGATTTCCAAGCAGATTTAAGTCAAAACTAACTTGGCCACTCAGGAACATTCACTGCCTTCTTGGTAAGCAACTGCAGTGTAGATTTGGCCTTGTGTTGTAGGTTATTGTCTGGCTGACAAGTGAATTCATCTCCCAGTATCTGGTGTAAAGCAGACTGAAGCAGGTTTACCTCTAGGATTTTGCCTGTGCTTAGCGACATCACTTTTTTTTTTATCCTGAAAAACTCTCCAGTCTTTGCCGATGTCAAGCATACCCATACCCTGATGCAACAATGCTTGAAAATAAGGAAGCATTTACTCTGATGTGTTGCGTTGGATTTACCACAAACATAAGGCTTTGCATTTAGGCCAAAAAGTTTATTCCTTTGCCATGTTTTTTTGTTGTTGCAGTATTACTTTAGTCCCTTGTTGCATGTTTTTTAATATTTTTTATTCTGTATATTTGTATTGTTAATTTCACTCTGTCATTTAGGTAATTATTGTGGAGTCACTACAATCTTGTTGATCCATCCTCAGTTCTCCTATCACAGCCATTGTAGCTGTTTTAAAATAACCAATAGACTCATGGTGACATCCATGAGCAGTTTCCTAGATCCATCTTTGATGTGTCTGGGTGGTTTAATACATCATCCACAGCATAATTATTAGCTTGACCATCCTTAAAGAGACATTCAATGTCTAATTTGATATTGTTACCCATCTATCAATCACTGCCCTTTTTATGAAGCTTTCGAAAAGCTCCCTGGTCTTTGTAGTTGAATCTGTGATTGAAATTCAATACTTTACTAAAAGACCTTACAGATGTTGTACAGTTGAAGTCGGAAGTTTACATACACCTAAGTTGGAGTCATTAAAACTCATTTTTCAACCACGCCACAAATTTCTTGTTAACAAACTATAGTTTTGGCAAGTCAGTTAGGACATCTACTTTGTGCATGACACAAGTAATTTTCCCAACAATTGTTTACAGATTAATTCACTTATAATTCACTGTATTACAATTCCAGTGGGTCAGAAGTTTACATACCCTAAGTTGACTGTGCCTTCCAGAAAATTATGTCATGGCTTTAGAAGCTTCCGATAGGCTAATTGACATCATTTGAGTCAATTGGAGGTGTACCTGTGGATGTATTTCAAGGCCTGGGGACATCATGGGAAAATCAAAAGAAATCAGCCAAGACCTCAGAAAAAAAATTGTAGACCTCCACAAGTCTGGTTCATCCTTGGGAAAAATTTCCATATGCCTGAAGGTACCACGCTCATCTGTACAAACAATAGTATGCAAGTATAAACACCATGGGACCACGCAGCTATCATACCGCTCAGGAAGGAGATGCGTTCTGTCTCCTAGAGATGAACGTACTTTGGTGAGAAAAGTGCAAATCAATCCCAGAACAGCAGCAAAGGACCTTATATCCACAGTAAAACGAGTCCTATATCGACATAGCCTGAGAGGCCACTCAGCATGGAAGAAGTTACTGCTCCAAAACTGCCATAAAAAAAGGGGACTACGGTTTGCAACTGCACATGGGGACAACGACTGGAGAAATGTCCTCTGGTCTGACGAAACAAAAATAGAACTGTTTGGCAATAATGACCATTGTTATATTTGGAGGAAAAGGGGGGATGCTTGCAAGCCGAAGAACACCATCCCAACCGTAAAGCAATGGGGGTGGCAGCATCATGTTGTGGGGGTGCTTTGCTGCAGGAGGAACTGGTGCACTTCACAAAATAGATGTCATCATGAGGCAGGAAAATTATGTGGATATATTGAAGCAACATCTCAAGACATCAGTCAGGAAGTTAAAGCTTGGTCGCAAATGGGTCTTCCAAATGGACAATGACCCCAAGCATACTTGCAAAGTTGTGGCAGAATTGCTTAAGGACAACAAAGTCAAGGTATTGGAGTGGCCATCACAAAGCCCTGAGCTCAATCTCAACGAACATTTGTGGGCAGATCTGAAAAAGCGTGTGCGAGCAAGGAGGACTACGAACATGACTCAGTTACACAAGCTCTCTCAGGAGGAATGGGAGGAAAATTCACCCAACTTATTGTGGGAAGCATGTGAAAGGCTACCCGAAACATTTGACCCAATTCAAACAATTTAAAGGAAATGCTACCAAACACTAATTGAGTGCATGTAACCTTCTGACCCACTGGGAATGTGATGAAAGAAATTGAAAAAAGCTGAAATTAATCAATCATTCTCTCTACTGTTATTCTGACATTTCACATTCTTAAAATAAAGTGGAGAGCCTAACTGACCTAAGACAGGACATTTTTACTAGAATTAAATGTCAGGAATTGTGAAAAACTGAGTTTGAATGTATTTGGCTAAGGTGTATGAAAAACATTCAACTTCAATTGTATATATGGGGCAAAGAGGAAATGGTAGTCATTAAAAAATCATGTCAGCACATATTATAGTCCATGCAAGTGATTATATGATTTGTTAAGCAGTATTTTACTCCTGAATTAATTTAAGCTTGCTATAACAAAGGGGGTAAATACTTATTAAATTACTATATTTTTGTTATTCATTTGTAAAAAAAACTGTAGAATTTTCTTTTCACTTTGACATTATGGAGTATTTTGTGTAGATCAATGACAAAATAAAATTGTAACGCAACAAAATGTGAAGAAAATCCAAGCGGGGTGAATACATCTAATACCCACTTTAAAGCTAGCAATTAAGGTAGCTAAAAACACTTAAAACTGAGGAATAGAATATCTTCAGACTGAAATAATGCTTGGCAAAAGACCCCATGTGAAATCTTCTAACTCCTGTGTACCATGAACCCATGTCTGACCTTTCTCCTTGTCCAAGGGGGGCAGGATGCTGTTGTCCCGGCAGACTTTGAAGTAGATCTCCTGTTCTACGCCCTCGGGGATGGCCCCCTGTGGGATGATGATGCTGACACCCGTCTCGATGGAGCTCAGCACCCCTCCATTACAGTTGAAGACCCCCCGGGCCGTGGCCACCACCGTGTGACCTTCATCCTCATCATCATCCTCCAGAGCACTGGGGCTACAGGGGGAGAGAGTTGTCAGTCAGATACCGGAACATGGAGCCAGTTAGAGCCCGCCTCTGAAACATTTGTGACAACTTCTGGACGGACAAAGGCATTGGTATCATTCAATGTGTAAACTATAGAACTGTAAGAAACATGACCATGTAACTTTCTTTTCTCTAACCATGCACAGAAACACTCCTCACTCCTGGTGTGTTACTTCCATAATACATGAAGCGAGGTGATAACACTATAATCTACATATTATAACTGAACCCAGTATAGTTCAGCCAGTGGGTAGGATGCCCCTCTAGGGGGTGATGTTGAATCCTCTCACCTGACAGGGATGGCCTTGGGCACAGCGTTGATGTTGTTGTGCTGGTACTTGGACCTGTTGTCCATGGTGCGTGTGAAGGTGTCCATGCCAGAGTCCAGGTCTGTAGGCTGGGGGGAGATCTGGGGCTTGGCTGGGGCTGTGCTGTTGGCTGGGGCCTTGATGGCTGGGGTCAGGTCTGTTTTGTTGTTGGGCAACAGGTTGTGGTTGAACTTGGGGCTGTCAAACTTCCTCTCGAAGGGCTTGGCGGAGTTGGTGTAGGGCTTGGGGACGTAGCGGTTGTAGCTAGTATTGGCCGGGGCCTTGGGCTGGTCCTTCATTGCCATACCGTTCACTGGAGACTTCTCAGGGTAACTCTTCTGGGGCAGGTAGTTGGTCGTGACTGTGTCTGCTTTGGGAGAGTCATGGGGATCTGGTAAGTGAGTCAGTGTGTGTGTGTGTGTGTATTATATTTATAGATGAAAATACCGCATGTAGAACTAGACTAGTGTGTGTCCTACACTATAGTGCTTACCCTCAGATGAGGTGGGTTTGGGTAGTATGGCAGGTGGGGCAGCGGGGGTAACCTGGGGAACGGGTTCATATCTCCTCTCCACAGGACTGACCTTCTCCACTGACTCTGCCCTATAAAGAAAACACAAGAGCACATTCAACCAATGTCACAACGATGGCACAAACATTTGGGTTTAAGGTAAAGAATAATTCAGGCCAGGGTTATAATGTATCACAGTTTGTCACACCTACAAAACACACTTTAAAATATGCTTTCCACGACTAGTGCCCATAAAACCTTACAGTGCAATTGATCATTTTGTAGCAGTTACAAGTGAATGGTTTTGTTAATTAGGTAATTACAGAATGGGGCAAAAACCATGTAGACATGGCCCTACTAAAAATAAGTTTGTCAAAACAACACATAGGAGAATGGAGCACAGCAATACTGAAGCAAATAGCAATACTGGCGCATACAGTGCAGCTTTGACATCCAAAGTAGCCTGAATATCCCGAGGCAAGTTTTACAGTGGTAAACACCTTGTATGAACAATGAAACCTATTGTTGATAGTTGAAAGAACGAATAAGATAATACTGTGATGGTATCTTTCCCTTCCCACACTTAATCTTGTATCTTTGGCATGGTCTTTGACTGAAGCGGAGATTGCACACAGTGTGGTACATCAAAGTAACCCTTCTACTGCCGCCCAGGAGGATAACAAAAAAAACACAGCTTGCCTTCAAAACTTAGTTTTTCATTTGTCAGTATGGGCCAACCCCCAACTCTGTCCTTTCAACTAGAAGAGGACCATTTCCAAGGCAGGGTGAATCAATGTTCTGTTGGCGGCAGTGTGTGTTGCTGAGAGACATACCGTAGCCTAGCTTTAGACCCCAGGAGTAGTGTGTGTGTGTGTGTAGCCAAGATAAAAAGCTTTAGATCCCCATGAGGTTTCTGCCTGGTGAGTGTGCTGCAGGGGGAGAGTAAGATATATTGTGTTTCCCACCAGAGTTTGTGAGCGGAGCTTTCCAACCGCTCCGCTAAAAAACGCTCCTCTCTCAAAAGAAGAAAAATAATAATAAAATGCTGCTCCAAATTTGCTCCATTAATTAAAATCACAATTTAACCAACACCCATCGATTTTAGTGACAACCTGGACCTACCATTTGGGTTTAAAGTATTGAAACCCAAATGGGTCAGGAGTCAGACACGTAGCCAAAAATAAATTATGTAGGCTATATTATTTCAAGGTTGTAGCCTACAAAGAAATAAATGTTGAAACATTTGCGAGTGCGACACTAGGCTGTCAGAGGCGGCAGCGTAGCCTAGTGGTTAGAGCGTTGGACTAGTAACCGGAAGGTTGCGAGTTCAAACCCCCGAGCTGACAAGGTACAAATCTGTCGTTCTGCCCCTGAACAGGCAGTTAACCCACTGTTCCCAGGCCGTCATTGAAAATAAGAATATGTTCTTAACTGACTTGCCTGGTTAAATAAAGGTTAAAAAAAAAAAAAAAAAAAAAAGCGCTCAGCACTTAAAAAACATTTTGTTGTATTAAATCATTATAGTCTATATATTGCACATATAGGCTGTGATTTACTTAAAATTAGATACAAATTAAACCGATAAAATGCCTTATTAGGCTCCATCTACAGTGTCTTTGAATTTAATTGTTAGAAACATGAGTCTGTGGCTTCATGTGATGGTACCTGGAAAGCCTGGAGAGCAGACCAATAGCGGAGAGTACCCTCTCAGCGCCACTGGTGATGATAAACACCCCCCTAAACACTCTTGCCAGGCCAGGCAGGGATGCATAGTTTTTTTCTTTGTTTTTCCTGTTGGTAGGCCTAAAGGATTTTAGGTAAAATAACCCTATCAAAACAGAAAGATCCTTGGAAGAGGTAATATGCCAGGACTATTGGGTCAAAATCAATGATGGCCCATTGTATAGATAATAGAATGAAAATTAACTTAACCTTTTAGAGATCTGATCTTGAGTTTGTAAATACTTTGCTACAATGATACACTTAGCTAGTTACCCACCTCATTCCTTTCTGTTAGCATGTGCACGTAGTACGTACACCATCATGCTTTTGGGAAACCTGTCTTTTCAAATTCCACAATGATGATTTAGTTGTGGATACTACATCACTGCACTCCCTCTTGCTCTTGTTCCTCCTCATCTTTGTATGTCACCTTGATTTTTCACCTGTGTGTTTTATCAGTTTCTTTATGAAAACATTTAGCATACTATATGACAGTAGCTAAAGCAAGGGGCTACAGCAGCACACAAGTAGACAAAAAAATGCATGCTGGGCCGGGCATGCCCTGAGCTCATGAAGTGAGCGCTACTGGAGCGGGCTCCACTCCACTCCACTCCACTCACATACTCAGTCTCTCACTACAGTGATTTGATTTCCTACCACATATCCCAGAGAGAGTGACGCGTGGGAGTGAGTTACCTTGGGTAGTTGTATCCGGGATGTGCTTGTGGTTGAGCAGCAGGTTTGGTTACGATGACAGGTGTTGTCTGAGGAGGTGCCTTGCCTGCGTCCAAGCTGCGCCGGTCAAAGTAGGACAGCTGTTTCCTGTAGTACTCCTCGTCTTCATCTGGGTCATAGTGGTTAGAGCGCACTATGTCATCATCGGACACCTCTCGGGCCTTCTGAGGCTCAGGGACTCTGAGGAGAGAGAAAGAAGGGATGAGGCAATGTTGGGAGGTTAATTAAATACCAGATAAACCATACATAAAGAAATTCCTCTAAAATATATTGTGGGGCGTTTGTTTCGATCTCTAAATCACTACAATTTAGCATATAACAAATCAAACAGAACTACAATGAAAACATCAGTGCTTCAATGATAAACATGTGTACAGGACAGCCTCTGCAATACGCATACAGCATATTACTAAAAGAGTAAAAACGTCCAACTCTGCACATCAGTCAGTGTGCAGAGTTGGAAGGTAGTTTCTCTTAGTTTCCACCGAGTGGAGCTTCAAAATCAACAAACAGTAGCAGTGGTAGGCAGTGGCATTGTTTTACGGCAGTTAAACGCTTAACTTGCAAGCCCTACCCAACAGTGCAGTACTCATATAAAAAAGTAGAACTAATAAGAAAATACAAACAAAAAAACCACAAGAAATATGAGGGAGCTATATACAGGGTACATGCACAATGTGCAGGGATACTGGAGTACTTAAGGTAGATATGTACATGTAGACAGGGATTAGGACTGGTAGCAGGATAAATAATAATAATAGTAAGCAGTATGACAGCAGCATCAGTGGTGGTGAGTGTGTATTTCAGTGTTAATGTGAGTGTGCAAGTGTCATGTAAACAGGTCTGAAAAGTGACTGGTAGCAGGAATACATACTTATGGTAATATACATGTAAACAGGAGTGATAGTAGATCAGTAGAAGGATAAATAGATACAGTACATACTAATGGCAATCAATCAATTAACAGCAGTGTAGTAATACAGCTAATCAATAATTATCTTGCTCTCCAATGCACTGTAATTTAAAGTAACTGGCCAGTGAAACTCTAACTTCAAAATTAATATTCTGTTAACCTCTACGGATCGGTGTCCCTATACCGGGACGATTGTTGTTGACCTGCACTAATGTGACTAGAATGACGTTGTAAGTAACAGCAAACTTTCCAGGACATAGACATGTCTTATATGGTCAAAAAGCTTAAATTGTTGTAGCTATTACAGTGAAGAAATACCATGCTATTGTTTGAGAAGAGTGCACAACACCAAAAAACGTTTATCATGGCAACTGGTTTGATACATTCACCTCTGAAGGTAAATAATGTACTTACATTCAGTAATCTTGCTCTGATTTGTCCTCCTGAGGGTCCCAGAGATAAAATGTTGCATAGTTTTGTTTGATAAAATCATTTTTTATATTCAAATGTAGGAACTGGGTTCTACAGTTTGAATCCCTGCTGTCTTATATTCTCCTACATTCATTTCACATTTCTACAAACTTCAAAGTGTTTCCTTACAATGCCAAGTAGCATTGTAAGAATTTGTTCTTATTAACTGATTTGCCTAGTTAAATAATGGATTCAAGAAAATACATTTGCTGTATTAGAAGCTATTATTTGTATCATGATTGTCTTCAATATTTTATTTACACAAAGTTTGCAGATTTTCAATTCACTGTAATGGGATCCTGTTTTTGATAACAATGCCTGCAATTACCGCGGTCGGCCTTGAAACTCTGTGGCTTCAATGAGAGAGGGCAGTCGTTCTCCCCCGAGGTATGCCTACACCATTCCAACATAGAAAAACTGACTTTTACCATTTTTGGAAGGAAAACTATTTCACTCATATTGTAATTGTTAATTATAGGTCATATTGTATAGAAATTTGGAAACACGACGTTACTTTAAGCTTTAAAACGGCAAGGATCTCTCTCTGCCTCATGGAAAAATAGGTTGAATTGCTGGAAATTAGCTTGACAACTGACATTTTTTCTCTCCAATGCCAAGTAGCGAGCCTTTAAAATGTTCATCCCCACTTCCCAAGACTTGGTTCGCCCGGCCATGGTAAATCTCTATGTATGCGATTTTTATTTAACTCTAGTTGTGTTCTGAATTTGATAACACAAATGGTGGTCCCCAGACCAAAAACCTTATCAGAACCCATGGTTTAGGATTCTGGTGGTCTGAGCCTCGATGCAACTGTACCACCTGCAGGACAGGAGTATGGAGAACAGTTCTCAGACACACCCTGGAATGTACATCCCGGATGGCTGGGAGCTCACCCCCAGTGACGCACTGTGCTGTCCGCACCTCCCTATGTAGGGCTTTCGGGTCGAGGACGATGCAGTTGCCATACCAGACGATGATACAACCAGTCAGAATACTCTTGAAGGTTCAGCTGTAAAAGTTCCTAAGGATCGGAGGGGGCATGTCAAATCGTTTCAGTCTCCTGAGGAAGAAGAGGCACTACTGTGCCTTCTTCACAATTGTGCTCGTATGAGAGGACCATGTTAAGTCCTCAGTGATGTGGACACAGTAACTTGAAGCTCTTGACGTTCTCCACTGCAGCCCTGTCGATGAGGGTGTGCACCCTCCCGTTTCCTGTAGTCCGAGATCAGCTCGTTAGTCTTGCTGACGTTGAGGGAGAGGTTGTTGTCCTGGAAGTCTCTGACCTACTTTCTGTCTTCGCCATTGGTGATCAGGCCTACCGCCGCTGTGTCGTCAGCAAACTTGGAGTTGGAGTCGTGCGTGGTCAGTCGTGGGTGAACTGGAAGTACAGGAGGGGGCTAAGCACACACAGAGTGGGTCTGTGAGGAGCCCCCTTGTTGAGGGTCAGCAAGGTGGAGGTGTTGTTGCCTACTCTTACCACCTGGGGTCAACCATCAGGAAGTCCAGGATCCAGTTACAGAGGAAGGTGTTCAGTCCCAGGGTCCCGAGCTTGATGATGAACTTGGAGGGCACTATGGTGGGAGAGGGCAGTGTGGAGTGCAATTGATATCGCATCATCTATGGATCGGTTGGGGTGGTACGCAAATTGGAGTGGGTCTAGGGTGTTTGGGATGATGTTCATGTGTGCCATGACCAACCTTTCAAAGCACCTAATTATTACAGATGTGAGTGCTACAGGACGGGAGTCAATGTGGCAGGATGCCTTAAGAGTTTTTAGGAACAGGAATGATGGTAGTCAGCTTGAAACATGGGGATTACCGACTGGGAGAGGAGGAGAGGAGAGGTTGAATATGTCCTTGAAGAAGCCTGCCAGCTGGTCTGCACATGCCCCGAGGACACACCCTGGAATACCGTCTGGCCCTGCAGCCTTACGAGTGTTGACCCACTTAAAAAACGTTACTCATGTCAGCCTCAGAGAGAGATCACCCAGTCCTCCGGCTCCTCAGCGGGGGCCCCTCATGCTGAGCTCTGTGTTGTTTTAGTCGAAGCATGCATAAAAAACATTGAGATTGTCTGGTAGAGAGGCACCGTTAGGCAGATCACGGCTTCCTTTGTAGTCCATCATTTACTGTAGCCCTTGCCACATGCGTCAGAGCCACTATAATAGGATGCTACCTTGTTCAGATCTTGCCCTTTTGCTTGTTCGATGGCTCTGCAGAGGTCTAGCGGGACTTCTTGTATGCAATCGTGTCCTCAGCCATTGCCTCGTGGTTGGCTGCTATAGCCCTGTGAGCAGTAGATGTCTTTTAGCTTAGCACGCACCTCTGTGTTAATTCAGGGTTTTTGTTTGGGGAAGTAGCAAACCTTCACTGTGGAGACAACATCAGTGATGCATTTCCTGATGAACATATTCCAGTCAGCGTTAGCAAAGCAGTCCTGTAGAATAGCTTCTGTTCTGGTAGACCATTTTTCTATGGAGCACATCATGGGTCTTCCTGTTTGAGTTTTTGTTTGTAAACAGGAAGCAGGAGTGGCATGGAATTAAAATCACTGGCAACAAGAAAAGCAGCATCCGGGTGCATGGTTCCCTGCTTATTTATAGCCTTGTACAGTTCATCAAGTAATAATATAAATAATAATAATAATATATGCCATTTAGCAGACGCTTTTATCCAAAGCGACTTACAGTCATGTGTGCATACATTCTACGTATGGGTGGTCCCGGGAATCGAACCCACTACCCTGGCGTTACAAGCGCCATGCTCTACCAACTGAGCTACAGAAGGACAAGTGTCAGCTTGTTGTTGTTCTCCTGATGTGGAATATATACAGAAGTCACAATAACAGATCAAAAGTATCTCAGGAGGTAAAAAGGTCAGCATTTGACCATCAGGTATTTCAAGACGTGAAACTCCATTTCACTGTGCTAGATTCTGCACACAATTTGCTGTTGATGAAGAGACATACCCCTCCCCCTCTGGATTTCCCTGAATCAGATGTCCTGTCTGCTCGGTGAACATCGGATATTGCAATTAGGAGAGTCCCGTTGTTCCCAAATCTGCGAGAGGTCATCCATCTTATTATCAAGTGACTGTACATTGGCCAAAAGAATGAAGGGAAGTTGTGGCTGGTTTTCCTTTTGCCTTTGTCTCACCAGGACGCCCGCTCTCCTGCCTCGTTTTCGCCTGCGTTTCTTCTTGGGTAGCCCCGAAGATTTGGTTGGAGGTACACAAAGAGCCCAGGGCAGATGAGTCGAAGTTGAATCCAGAATTTAGTTTAGTAACAGCCAGCCTGATGTTCAAAAGTATTTGACGATCATATGTAATGATAGCAGATACATTTAGTGCAAAAAAAGTAGATCAACGCCAAAATAATAGCTAAGTTGGGGCGGCGCATGCAAGATGGCAGCCATACAATACAGTACACTGTCATATCTTCAAAAGTCATTTACTTTTCTAAGCCCTATTATCCACTTCAGAGTGGATCACCTGACAGCCCTAACAAACACATCAGGCACTCAAAGATAAAGCAGCTGTTCTGTGGTGTGATGTAGTATGTTTGTGGGGGGGGGGGGTCTCAGTGCAGTACTCCATTATGACTCATTACCTGAACGACTTCTCCTGGTCCAGATTGCTGAGCGAGTTGGCTTTAGGAATGCACGCACCTGGTTTGGTGGGCAGATCTGCTGACTGTGGGAGCAAGATTGAAATGCAAATAAAATTCCTGGAAAAGTAAACATTTACGGACATGACTTGGACCAACCACATATAATTAGAAGAGGTCTGGGTCAGGTAATCCTGTGAGCATTGCCAGTGCTTGACTTGGACTGAAATAGGTTCCGCTACTCATTTTGAGTACTGTTTGTATTTAGGTGCAGAAGCTCCACAATACATGAGCTAATATTCTAGAAGAGGAACAGGAATATTTGAGCTCCTGCCCAGGCCAAGCACTGAGCATTACATACGTGCACAAGAGTGAGGTGTTTTCCAGATGCTTACCCTGAGCCCGAAGGTGTCCCCTGCCTCCTTGGCTCGGTCCACAGACACAGAGCGCTTGTTCTCGAACATCTTGACCCTGGACAGCACCGACTGGGCCCTTATGGCCGGGTCGTCCTCCAGCTCCACTCTGGGGGGAGGGGGAAGGAGATTGGGGGCTGTAGTGATCACCGTGTCCCCAGGTGAGGGACGGAGAGCCTCTGGTTGTGGTTTGGGGGCGGGCACGGGGGCGTCAAAGTTCATGATGGGTTCGTACTGTTGGGGCGGGAGCTTGTAGCCCCGGTGCTGAGGTGGTGCCTGGTTGTAGGCCGGCCCAGGTCCTGGCCGCTGGGCAGGCTCCCCCTGGTAGTACTGTTTAGGGGGCTCTGGAGAGCGTGTTGCAGGGGGATACGGGTGAGGCTCCTGGTCGTAACGTAGAGGAGCGTAGCCCCCTGGGCCGGATGGAGGAGGCTCATCGTAGCGGATGGGTCCTGGTCCTGCAGGCTTTCCGTAGCGAGGTCGTCCGTTGTAGCCCAGCGGGGCCTCATCATAGCGCGGCTGAGGAGGGCTGTAGTCTTGCTTGGGTCCGTCTTCGTAGGACAGCCGGGGGTCGTAGCCATGCCCAGGAGGTTGCTGTTGCTGGTGGGGTGGTGGGCCAGAGGTCTGCTGGTTGTACGGAGGCCACTGGTCATCGTAGTGAGGCACGCTTTTCTCGTGGTGCAGTTGAGAGTCGAAGTTACGATACTTTGGTTCGAGGTAGCCACCCCCGTCGTAGCGGTTAGGCGGGTGATCGTAATCTCTGTACGGGTGTTGGTCCTGGTACGGAGGCTGGGACTCGTAGGTCATGGGAGGCCCCATCGCCGGAGACGGCTTTACACCACCATGGTTCACTCTGATTGGCTCCTCCAGGTAGGGATCCTTCTTGTACATCTGAGGAAATAGACAATGGAATAAACAAATGGTGAGTAATGGGACAAGAGCAACCAGTAGCACACATCCAAGAAATAAATGTGTATATAAATATAACAATCAAGTAAGAGAAGACAACGTAGAATATTAAAACAGAATATTAATAATGGCTGAAGAAGGAAGCAGAGGAGAAGCAGGGAGACCTGAAATAGAGACACTCAGAGGTAGGGGTTAAAGGTCAGGTCAAATAGAATGCAGGTCTGAATGTCAGATCACAGCAGCCAATACGCACAGGAGCTCTCCATATATATCAATATATACACACACACAACATACCACTTTAGTTTAAACTGCAACCCAAAAACAAAACCAACAAAGTTGAGACAAAACAAAATAAAAAAATATATCTTGATAAAATTACAAGCCAAATCAAATATCTGGAACTTTAGCAGCAAATGTTTATCGTACAATGTAAACCATTTTAAAAACCATGTCATTTGAAAAGTAGTCATTGAACAACATAACTTTCTGAAGTTATTATTTACTTGAACTTCATGGGATGTTTAAAGTCCATAAAACGTATACTCCACAGTTGGAGCGGAATGGCTACATTTCAAATTCAGGGAATAAAACATCAATAAAATATCCAAAATACTGATTGATGACTTTAAGAGAATGTCGCCAAATAAATCTATATAATTAAATGGTCCATTCAGTCTGCATCAACCAATATACCACCACTATCTGTTCTATTGCTACGTTTAAACAGAAAAGAGAAACCAACTGTGAAACATGTTGTAGCCATGCAAAGAGGGTAAGCAACAGTGAGAGCCTCAGGTTCTTCGCTGCTCTTCTCTATATAGGTACCACACCAATGCAGCAATCAGTCTATATTCTCCTCCAAGAAGCCCACTGTTGTTTACGAGTGCTCAGATACACACAGTCTCTCTCTCATTCTCTCTCAGAAGCACACAGTGGACAGCGGGCAGGCATGCAAGAGTGAAAGGAAAGCGTGTGACGGGCGGTACACAGGCAGGCAGCGACAGGCCACAGCAGACCGACAGCGGGGTCGGCCGGGGCCAGGCCACGTCCAGACGATGGGTACCTGTGGTTCTGAACTGGGCGGTCCGGATTGTAGGGGTTCGGGTTCGAGCGTTGGGGCCGGGGCCAGGGGCTGAGCTAGATCAGGGGTGGGCATCCTAAGCCAGTCAGCCTCGGGGCCGGGGCCTGGACTGGGTTCGCTCTGGGGAGCAGCGATAGGGCCAAGGCTTAAACCATGGCTCAAACCAGCTACACCATTTACGGTGTTGTCGACAGCAGGGGGCACTGCCTCTGTCTCAGCCAGTAACACAGGCTGCTCAGGCTGCTGGGGGAGGATAGGCATGGTGGCCGGGACAGCCTCTGCTTTCTCATTCTGTGAAGTGGTTCAGAAACGTTTAATACACGGTGCTACTGCATGAGGGATACACCCTCACTAATGTTAACGTTACAGCGTGACACAGCCTGCTCTGTACCTCCTCCACCGACCGACTCATGAACTCACCATCCTCGGACCAAATTCAACTGATGGCTTTAGATGCTCAATCTGCCACGTAAGAATTCGCAACAGGACAAAGTTTCTGTTGTTAATGTAGTCTGATTGGATTTTAATTCTAGATTACAGTACAATGTTTTGCTTTTCTTTTTTTCTCTTACACATCAGAAGACAAACTGTTCGTGGATATCATAACGGCCGAATCGACCCAGATAAATACATTTACAGCAATATGTGGTTAACACTGACATTTCCAACATGCACATAATACTTTCTGGTATCACGGTATCAGTCCCAATCACAAGTGAAACAACTAGGAAGAGCACATAGGTGGGTACCGATATAGACACTTGACAGACACAAAACTTCTTCTCGTCAGTGAGGACATCGACATAAACAAAAACAGTCACACCTAACACAGGTCGTGAATACTGATTATGACAGTCGCACTAACACAGGTCGTGAATACCGATTATGACAGTCACACTAACACAGGTCGTGAATACCGACTATAACAGTCACACTAACACAGGTCGTGAATACTGACTATAACAGTCACACTAACACAGGTTGTGAATACTGATAATAACAGTCACACTAACACAGGTGGTGAATACTGATTATAACGGTCACACTAACACAGGTGGTGAATACTGATTATAACTGTCACACTAACACAGGTCGTGAAAACTGATAATAAAGTCACTAACGCAGGCCGTGAATACTGATATAGCAGTCACACTAACACAGGTCGTGAAAACTGATTATAACAGTCACACTAACGAAGGTCGTGAATACTGATTATAACAGTCACACTAACGCAGGTCGTTAATACTGATTATAACAGACACACTAACACAGGTCGTGAACACTGATTATAACAGACACACTAACATGTCGTGAATACTGATTATAACAGTCACACTAACACAGGTCGTGAATACTGATTATAACAGTCACACTAACACAGGTCGTGAATACTAATTATAACAGTCACACTAACACATGTCGTGAATACTGATTATAACAGTCACACTAACACATGTCGTGAATACTGATTATAACAGTCACACTAACGCAGATCGTTAATACTGATTATAACAGTCACACTAACACAGGTCGTGAATACTGATTATAACAGTCACACTAACGCAGGTCGTGAATACTGATTATAACAGTCACACTAACGCATGTCGTGAATACTGATTATAACAGTCACACTAACACATGTCGTGAATACTGATTATAACAGTCACACTAACGCATGTCGTGAATACTGATTATAACAGTCACACTAACACAGGTCGTGAATACGGATTATAACAGTCACACTAACACATGTCGTGAATACTGATTATAACAGTCAAGCTTATTCTTGCTTTTTTCATTTTTTTTTTTTTTCAAAAATAAAAAAAACACGCACACAAACAACGATAGTGAATAAATACTTAAGTGGACACAAATGTTCTTTCCATCTTTTTTTGTTTGTTTTGTGTTAGTAGATAATACTGTTTTAAAACACTGCTTCAATAGCGGCGCCAGAACACCCTCCTCACGCACACCACGGATTCGAGACAACAGGGCAGATGCACGGCTCTCATAAACGGTACCTGCTGGGCCGCTGGTGCCTTGAATCCGGCTGGGTCGATCCGGTTCAGGGGGTCGGGCTGCACTGTGTGCTGGTACCCGCCGTACCCCAGGGGCTCCTGGATTACTGGCGGGTCCTCTCGGACGGGCTCCGAGGAGCGGGTGATGGCGGGCTCAGTGGGCAGGCCCACCTCGTCGTTCAGCGTCTCGTCTAGTTCCTGGTCGGTGTAGGCCCCGCCCTCTGTGTCCGTGTCCTCATAGTCGGAGGTGTGGCGGCTGTCCGTGCTGTACATGGAGTACTCACTGCCCGGAGCCGACAGGTACGACAGACGGTCATCATGCAGATCCAGGTCATCATCTGGAGCACCATCCGCCTGGGGAGACACGACAGGAGGACAGCAGGGGAGGGAGAGGGACAAGAGAGAGAGGGGGAAGGGAGATAAAGAGCAGAAGCAGCAACATTACAGTGAGGAGAGACAAAGAAAAACGAGAAATGAATGGCAAAGAGAAATTAATGGCAAAGAAAAACATATTAATGCACAAAATACATTGTATATTAAAAATGTCTGACATTTATTTTGAATACAACATTAACATTAAAGTGTTTGATGACGTTAGTCTCGGCGCTGAGTGTCCTACCTTTCCCTCTGAAACCCACACCAGCTGGTTCTGCTGCTGTTGAATGGTCTCCTTCAGGGCACCGTACCACCCGTCATTCATATTATTCATGTTAATGGTGGCTTGGGAAGGATAGAGAGAAGAGAAAGAGCAGAGACAAAGCACCTCTCAAATGAATACAGAGAATCAATGACACAATTCTCATAATCACTGAAAAACTGTTCTTATAACCTCATGAAAAACCATTAGGATTAACAAATCAGAGCCTGGTTTTCCGATAGCAATGGAACTTTGAAAACACCACACCGAGAGAATGGTCGATTATCATGCCGTTGGAGCATGTGTCCAAACTGATAGGCTCAAAAGAAAGGAAGCGCTGTTCTAGGATCAGCTTTCTCCATTAGAATATTACCTTAACATTCACATTTTTCACAATAATGATGGCGGATTAGCTCCTAGAGAGATATTTGTTTGGTATACTCTGTTTATTGAGACAAACTACAGACAGTAGCCTACAAGTAGCAAAATAGAACTCAATTGACTAAACATGAAATGTATTTCAATATGATTGAAATAGGCCTATTCACTAATGTTTATATTTTAATGCAGTCATCTCGATGTTAATTTGAATCATCTTTTTATACGTCGCTCGTTTGGATCAATTGTAAAGACATTGGCAACGTTGTATTTGCAGTCAACTTTGTTCTGAAGTTATCAGTGGTCACAGAGAGACATAAACCATGTAATTATGTGTTTTGCAAAGATCTTCTGTGTCGAAAGTGACGTGTGAGGGCAAAAAAGCGATGCACTTAGCTGTTCTACGAGTGGTCTGTGGCAGGCGTTAGATTACGAGCGTTTTCAAGTGCAACATTAATAACGATGTTTTTGGGAAACAGCTAAGGAGATGTAACGATGCTCCTACGAAGGACAAAAACTTAACCTTAAGATGCCTTTTGGGAAGCAAAGCCCTGAACAAGTAATTAATTGATATGTCTAAATATCATTGACTCAGATATTGATGATTAATTATTACTCTACATGAGGGGAAAAGCTTATTTCTAGTATCACTGCTTGTATCATCCCAGCTGCTCGTCTCGTCTCAGCACCGGTTGTTGCCACTGTTGTAACTATGAGCTGTCATGAGTCCAACAACACTCAAGGTCTATAGCGCTGCCTGGCAACTGTCAATCTGTTTGACCTGACAGATACCACAGGTGACACATCTCTCTGTTGTTCTCGCTCTCTCGAGGCTGGTTCTAAAAAATACCAGGCAGTGCTTCATTTACAGACCCATGTGGAATAAGGGAGTAACTCAACGGTGATGGGAAAGAAGAGGCTGGATGTGTGTAGAAAAATGAATTCACGCCTCCCATTTCATACGGGGCAGGGACGTGCAGGGAATGGGTAATGACGGCTGGGGTCCTGTGGGAGGTTAGCTCGGAGCCCTGAGCAGCCCTGCCTGCGTGAGGAGGGGACACAGAACTGCACCCCGCTAAGACACTGAGTGTACTGTGCCACCGGCTGATAGTCCCCACCAGGGGCGCAACTTTCACTGGGGACGGGGGACATGCCCCCCCCCACATTCTGAAATTGCATTTTTTTGTCCGACCCAGTTTTAGCATTGGAATGCGATACAAAAAGAGGCAACTGTGCGGACGCCTCAGAGTGGTCGGGTAGGCTGTTTGGAGTGTTTATCCAACTGGAGTTGCGCCCCTGGTCCGCACTACAGTACAGCACACAGCCCTAGCCTCTCTCACTCCTGACAACTCCATCCACTCACTATTTCTTTCTTCCCCTCCCTCCCATAGAAACTCACTGGTGAAGAGGTGGTGGTTGTTCTTCCTCAGTTTGAGGGCTCTCTCGTAGAGTTTCCTGGCTGACTTCCTGGACTCGGGGCACAGCCTGGTTCTCATGGTCTTGACGCCCTGCTTGCTGTCTGGGTTGAGGAACACCACGATGGGGTACCACTGGGCGTAGTTCAGACGGTCCACAGCGTTGGGGGTGATGTCCAGCACAGCATGCCGGTCCTAAGGACACCCCCCCCCCAAAAAAAATAAGAATATTTGATCTAAATACTAACACTAATAAAAGGTTTGCTCAGATTGCTGTTTTAGACTATATTTTTAATATATTGGTCAAATAAAAACACTATCCCATGAACACCAGAGAGCAGTAGTGAGCCATGGATGAGTCAATCTATGCATGTGTGTTGTATGTGCTTTAAGAGGGGATCTGTCTGTGAGGTTTTCTGTCAGGGTGCATGCGTGTGTGTATACGCGTGTGCGTGCGTGTGTGTGTGTGTATGCGCATCCGTGTAGTAAGTAGTCTCGCTCACCCGGTCAATGATCTGTTTAATGGTGTGGAGGCGAATGATCCCGGAGCTGCGCTGGTCTTTTCCTGCGTCTTTGGGCTCACTCTCTGCAGAGGGGGAGAAGGGACATTGTTACGGTGTCATATTACTGCAGAGCTCACTATGCATCTCAGCTCATTACCTTCACCCTAGTGCATGCAATATGCCTTAAGCACATTTCAAAACATAAAATAGTGTCATTATGAATGTGCGCGTGCAACTACAGACATCACAGTATAGTATAATCCGCAATGCAGGAAATGTGTTACATGTGTGAAAAGCATTGAAGTGGGATAATGCACATTCAAGAAGATAGGGAATCAATTCAAATAGAGTCATGATTCAAATTTAAAATGGATATAAACGTCAGGGGAGTTAAGCGGGAATGTTCTAAAAAGGTGAATTGTTTAAACATGGCTAGCCTGGCCTTATCTGTCTATCTGCCAACATAAGGTAATGACCCTTTGAGAGGCCAGCTGACCTGGGTGCAGTTTCACTACTCAGATCTCAACACTTATCACAGGATCTTTCACCACTCAATCAGCATTTTAGATTGCAGAGTGCTAACATCACTAGCCCTTACAATTTCAATCAAACACACCAATGGCATAAGGCATCTTCTCCAATCTAATGTAAACATTGACATTTTAAATACAGATTATGGTGTAATCCACACACAGACATTAGGAGCTTGGGAATTAAGAATGAAGACTAGTACTGTTATGTATGCAGCTTATTTTCTATAGGATAGCGACTGTGCCACGGGTACATGCTCCATAACTAGCTACATTGTCATTCCACAACTTCCCTACAGGCTGAATCAGGCCATACATGACCAACTACAGAAAACACATCTACGGTACAGAGGGTAGGCTACCACCTAGCTAACTAGCATCAATTAGCACTGATACAAACAAGTTGATGCACTTCATGACATACTTCCCACTCCTTCATGTTGCTGTGTTTCTGAAAAGAAAATACAAGGTTTACAGAGATATAGGTTACGCAAAATATGTCCAGGGCTGGAATCACTTTACATGTGGAATTTGGAGTAGTGCACTTCGGAAAATTTAAATTCAATACTGTTTCGGGTATTAGAATGAACACTACATGCTATAGATGCTAGCTACTCCCTCAAGTGGACCTGGAGTAGGCAGATGAGGGCGGCCTCTAGGCTCTAACACAGAGCTGCTCTAAGCACTGTGTTACTCCAGCTGTGTGTGTGTGTGTGTGTGTGTGTGTGTGTGTGTGTGTGTGTGTGTGTGTGTGACACGGCTGAGACAGACAGTGAGATGGCTAGCTAAAGGCTACTCACTGGCAAGCTCAAACAGGTCAGGCTCCTCTCTGGCCAGCTTCTCTCTCGCCACGTCTGCGATGGACCCAAAGATCACCACAGGCCTCAGGAACCCAGCTAGATAACAGAAGACACAAAACACCATATTTGACGGTCTCAAGGTCAAATTTGTAGGCAAACACATGTCTGCATTCCAATTTTCACACTAGCATACATTTTAGAATGAAGCAATGTACTGGGAAAGCATTCTCAGTGGTAAGCTAGTTTAGGTATTGTGACGTATCCCATGGACCCTGCTCTGGAGATCACCTACCCTCTCTCAGCACCACCCTCTCATAGGCAGGGAACTTGGTTTGGACCGGCTGGGCAGACAGGTCCTCTCTGCTCTTCCTCAGGTTCCTCTTGGAGGTCCGCAGACCACGGAACCTCCAGAAGTCAGCCCTGTCGCCCCCTGGCGTTTTGGGGAGGGTGTACTGCACACTGGACAACTGCTCTGCCCTGTGGGAGGGCGATTGGAGAGGTGTCAGGCAACAGGCAATGGATTCAAAGATTGGATTTCAGTGGAAACTGCCAACATGCCCTTTATTTTGAATTAGTGCAGTTATCCAATGTGTCATTTACGGCCCTGTTACCACTATTCTATTGTGAAATACTTCTATACCTTAATAGAACCTAGAATTCAGTAAACATTTGACTGAAAGCCTCCCGGGTGGTGCAGTGGTCTCTGGGTTCGAGCCCAGGCTCTGTCACAGCCGGCCGCGACCGGGAGGACCATGGGGCGACGCACAATAGGCCTAGCGCTGTCCGGGTTAGGCCGGTAGGGATATCCTTTTCTCACCGCGCACTAGCGACTCCTGTGGCGGGCCGTGCGCAGTGCACGCTGACCAGGTCGCTAGGGGTACTGTGTTTCCTCCGACACATTGGTGCGGCTGGCTTCCGGGTTGGATGCGCGCTGTGTTAAGAAGCAGTGCGGCTTGGTTGGGTTGTGTTTCGGAGGACGCATGGCTCTCGACCTTCGTCTCTCCCGGGCCAGTACGGGAGTTGTAGCGATGAGACAAGACAGTAACTACTAATAATTGGATACCGGGAAGTTGGGGAGAAAAGGGTGGTAAAAAAACAACATTTGACTGAAGAGGACACTGGCATGGCTAGGGACACAACGTGGCAGAGTAGCCCCGGTGCACCGCATATAATGGTTACGTTAATGTATGCAAGTGATAAATATCTGTGTCACGCTGGTATGTTGGGAGCACTGTGAGGTTCCCATCTGCCCCATGGTGTGGAATCTCTCTCTCTCTCTAAACATAGCCAGGGGCTGTAGGTCAGGCCAGGCCTAGACTCCAACAGGGACTCTGTCAGTCTGCTGTTTCATTATGAATAGATAGTCTCCTACCCTCACAGGACTCATAGTGCAAATGCATTTTCACTAGAGCAGTTGTCACCCGTGTAATTGAGACTAGGGGTGATGTTAATGTGGCCTACTTTACACAACCTAGTTCATCACCTTATGTTAGGGTTGTTGTTTACCATCTCTACACCGACTGCTGCTGGTGTCTTATTTGACTAATGCTGTCGACCCCCCACTCTACCTACCCTACCCTCTTGTCTCCACAGAGATATAGGTTACGCAGAGTAGGCTCTGCTGTATTCTACCTGTTCTTGTTGGGGATGACGTCTCTCTCCTGTATTCTACCTGTTCTTGTTGGGGATGACATCTCTCTCCTGTATTCTACCTGTTCTTGTTGGGGATGACATCTCTCTCCTGTATTCTACCTGTTCTTGTTGGGGATGATGCCTCTTTCCACCTCCTGGTGGTTCTTGCCAATGCGTATGGCGAGCCAGGAGCCCAGCTTGCCGTTGTAGAGGGTGTCCACTACACGGAACACCTCTCCCTTGTTGAAGCTCAGGCCGTACGGAGACTCCTTCTCATACTCAAAGTGGGTCCGGATGTAGAACGAGTCACCCACATCTGACTCTACTATCCGACGGTAAACTGGAATTGAGGGAAAATGGTAGAGGAAGAAATTAAGTAGGGAAAAATGTTTGGGTATACGATTGAAAGTGTGTGTAAAGTTCTCATGTAACCAGGTTAACTTAAAATGTGTGTTTCTGTGCAAACGCAAATCTATACACTCTCAGACCCTGTCAAGATCGCAACGTGCATTTATCTAACATCTGTTTTCGCCATGTTACTCACCATCCTTCTTCTTCTGGGCCAGAATGGTGACCTCTTCACCCCTGGGAAGGTCTAGGAGGAACAGCACAGCCTCCTCTCGGATGATGTTAGCAAAGTCTACGTTGTTTACCTACAGAGATGAGGGAGAGAGAAGAACAGAGACTATCAGGTCTCCAGGGTTCAGGCCAGTCTACTTCCCCACCTCAACGCCCTGCGGTCCCCAGCACAATATCACGTTTATTTACCCTACTGCAGAGCCAGCGTTTGAACCAGGAACACATGGGGTTGAATCATAGAGAACAACGTTCATCCTCCTCAGAAAGGAGACTTCAAGTCTATCTCAACTAGTCACACTGTGAAGGCCAGGAAACACTCACAGGCTCCCTGCCCAGGGGTGGAAAACAACATCCTGGTTTGTGTCTGAAACAGCACCCTATTAACTATAGTGCACTACTTTTCCCTACATAGTGAAGAGGTCAAAAGTAGTGCAATATATAGTGAATAGGGTGCCATTTGGGACACATTCCTGGAAGCCCACTCATAGGGAATAGCACAGAGCCTAGAGATGTGTTTGTACAGCAGGGAAGGAGGCTAGCAAAGAGGAGGAGTTAGCCCTCCCCACATACCACCTTGACCCATACTGTGGTGTGGGAGGAACACAAAGCATGGTGTGTTTCGTTAAAATGTGTGGCTAGTGATAAACATGATTAAATGAATCCAACTCTGATATCAGAGAGGACTTCCATTAACAATACTTCAGACAGGGCCTGAGAACAACAACCTCTATTGTGTGGTTCAGAGTAAACAAAGGAAAGACAGAGAGGAGAAGAGCCAGGCGTTGACCTCAGACTGATTCACCGTAATTACCATTTTCTATCTCACATCACTATGACCAGTGACCACACAGTAGAGGTCATTGTTGATCCATCGGCTAGTGGGTCACATAGTTTAACAAAGTGTTTCCAACTAAGCGTGGGCAGCGATGAGAACGTTTCCAGAACGACAGCAGACGTTCTCCAGCTAGTACAGAACAGAACATACCCTTCAACACTATCTACTGTGGAAAAGAACAAACCACATATCCTGCGCACTTTCCAAAGAGGAAACTTTACAATGGCCTTGTTGACAAAAATGTGACAATCAATAAAAGTGATGAAACATACCCAACAGCTAATAATAATAAAATGTGTAAAGCAGGTATGAGATAAACTTCTTACCCTGAGAATCTGGTCTCCTTCCTCCAGACCTTCCTTGGCAGCTGGGCTGTCCTCCAGGACTCCGGCTACAAAGATGCCCACGTCGTTCCCTCCGGCCAGCCTCAGGCCAACACTCTCCCCCTTCTTAAACTTCACCAGCTTCATACTCGGCCTGCATGGGGAGTGGGCATCATACACAAACAGACGTTTAGATACTACTGTTCTACAGGGAGCCATTACATTTCAACAAATAACATGGTACTGACATATATGGTAATAATAAAATGGCTTTAACAGGAAGACTGAGGATTACCTGAGGATGCTGTCATCATGACCAGCGCTGGGCACTGGGGCATCAGAGGGGCTGACTGGAAGGTCCACATCAGGCTGGCCAGGCTGGGCATACACTGGCTTTGGTTCTACAGGATCAACACACACTTCAGTCACATACTGATAGTATGATCACACACACATGTAACACACTAACCTGGTAGAGGAATGTGAATGTAGAGATGACTGAGTTAGAGTTAAATACAGTGGGGCAAAAAAGTATTTAGTCAGCCACCAATTGTGCAAGTTCTCCCACTTAAAAAGATGTGATAGGCCTGTACTTTTCATCATAGGTACACTTCAACTATGACAGACAAAATGAAAAAGAAAAATCCAGAAAATCACATTGTAGGATTTTTAATGAATTTATTTGCAAATTATGGTGGAAAATAAGTATTTGGTCACCTACAACCAAGCAAGATTTCTGGCTCTCACAGACCTGTAACGTCTTCTTTAAGAGGCTCCTCTGTCCTCCACTCGTTACCTGTATTAATGGCACCTGTTTTAACTTGTTATCAGTATAAAAGACACCTGTCCGCAACCTCAAACAGTCACACTCCAAACTACACTATGGCCAAGACCAAAGAGCTGTCAAAGGACACCAGAAACAAAATTGTAGACCTGCACCAGGCTGCGAAGACTGAATCTGCAATAGATGACCCTATCCCCTCCTCTCTTCTCCAGACCATTTCCGGAGACCTTCTCCCTTACCTCACCTCGCTCATCAACTCATCCCTGACCGCTGGCTACGTCCCTTCCGTCTTCAAGAGAGCGAGAGTTGCACCCCTTCTGAAAAAACCTACACTCGATCCCTCCGATGTCAACAACTACAGACCAGTATCCCTTCTTTCTTTTCTCTCCAAAACTCTTGAACGTGCCGTCCTTGGCCAGCTCTCCCGCTATCTCTCTGAATGACCTTCTTGATCCAAATCAGTCAGGTTTCAAGACTAGTCATTCAACTGAGACTGCTCTTCTCTGTATCACGGAGGCACTCCGCACCGCTAAAGCTAACTCTCTCTCCTCTGCTCTCATCCTTCTAGACCTATCGGCTGCCTTCGATACTGTGAACCATCAGATCCTCCTCTCCACCCTCTCCGAGTTGGGCATCTCCGGCGCGGCCCACGCTTGGATTGCGTCCTACCTGACAGGTCGCTCCTACCAGGTGGCGTGGCGAGAATCTGTCTCCTCACCACGCGCTCTCACCACTGGTGTCCCCCAGGGCTCTGTTCTAGGCCCTCTCCTATTCTCGCTATACACCAAGTCACTTGGCTCTGTCATAACCTCACATGGTCTCTCCTATCATTGCTATGCAGACGACACACAATTAATCTTCTCCTTTCCCCCTTCTGATGACCAGGTGGCGAATCGCATCTCTGCATGTCTGGCAGACATATCAGTGTGGATGACGGATCACCACCTCAAGCTGAACCTCGGCAAGACGGAGCTGCTCTTCCTCCCGGGAAGGACTGCCCGTTCCATGATCTCGCCATCACGGTTGACAACTCCATTGTGTCCTCCTCCCAGAGCGCTAAGAACCTTGGCGTGATCCTGGACAACACCCTGTCGTTCTCAACTAACATCAAGGCGGTGGCCCATTCCTGTAGGTTCATGCTCTACAACATCCGCAGAGTACGACCCTGCCTCACACAGGAAGCGGCGCAGGTCCTAATCCAGGCACTTGTCATCTCCCGTCTGGATTACTGCAACTCGCTGTTGGCTGGGCTCCCTGCCTGTGCCATTAAACCCCTACAACTCATCCAGAACGCCGCAGCCCGTCTGGTGTTCAACCTTCCCAAGTTCTCTCACGTCACCCCGCTCCTCCACTCTCTCCACTGGCTTCCAGTTGAAGCTCGCATCCGCTACAAGACCATGGTGCTTGCCTACGGAGCTGTGAGGGGAACGGCACCTCAGTACCTCCAGGCTCTGATCAGGCCCTACACCCAAATTAAGGGCACTGCGTTCATCCACCTCTGGCCTGCTCGCCTCCCTACCACTGAGGAAGTACAGTTCCCGCTCAGCCCAGTCAAAACTGTTCGCTGCTCTGGCCCCCCAATGGTGGAACAAACTCCCTCACGACGCCAGGACAGCGGAGTCAATCACCACCTTCCGGAGACACCTGAAACCCCACCTCTTTAAGGAATACCTAGGATAGGATAAGTAATCCTTCTCACCCCCCCCCTTTAAGATTTAGATGCACTATTGTAAAGTGACTGTTCTACTGGATGTCATAAGGTGAATGCACCAATTTGTAAGTCGCTCTGGATAAGAGCGTCTGCTAAATGACTTAAATGTAAATGTAAATGTAAATGTAAGCAGCTTGGTTTGAAGAAATCAACTGTGGGAGCAATTATTAGGAAATGGAAGACATACAAGACCACTGATAACCTCACTCGATCTGGGGCTACACGCAAGATCTCACCCCGTGGGGTCAAAATGATCACAAGAACAGTGAGCAAAAATCCCAGAACCACACGGGGGGACCTAGTGAATGAACTGCAGAGGGCTGGGACCAAAGTAACAAAGCCTACCATCAGTAACACACTACGCCGACAGGGACTCAAATCCTACAGTGCCAGACGTGTCCCCCTGCTTAAGCCAGTACATGTCCAGGCCCGTCTGAAGTTTGCTAGAGAGCATTTGGATGATCCAGAAGAAGATTGGGAGAATGTCATATGGTCAGATGAAACCAAAATATAACCTTTTGGTAAAAACTCAACTCGTCGTGTTTGGAGGACAAAGAATGCTGAGTTGCATCCAAAGAACACCATACCTACTGTGAAGCATGGGGGTGGAAACATCATGCTTTGGGGCTGTTTTTCTGCAAAGGGACCAGGATGACTGATCCGTGTAAAGGAAAGAATGAATGGGGCCATGTATCATGAGCTTTTGAGTGAAAGCCTCCTTCAATCAGCAAGGGCATTGAAGATGAAACGTGGCTGGGTCTTTCAGCATGACAATGATCCCAAACACACCGCCCGGGCAACGAAGGAGTGGCTTCATAAGAAGCATTTCAAGGTCCTGGAGTGGCCTTGCCAGTCTCCAGATCTCAACCCGATAAAAAAATATTTGGAGGGAGTTGAAAGTCCGTGTTGCCCAGCAATAGCCCCATAACATCACTGCTCTAGAGGAGATCTGCATGGGGGAATGGGCCAAAATAACAGCAACAGTGTGTGAAAACCTTGAAGACTTACAGAAAACGTTTGACCTCTGTCATTGCCAACAAAGGGTATATAACAAAGTATTGAGATAAACTTTTATTATTGACCAAATACTTATTTTCCACCATAATTTGCAAATAAATTCATTTTAAAAAATCCTACAATGTGATTTTCTGGATTTTTTTCCCTCATTTTGTCTGTCATAGTTGAAGTGTACCTATGATGAAAATTACAGGCCTCATCTTTTTAAGTGGGAGAACTTGCACAATTGGTGGCTGACTAAATACTTTTTTTTGCCCCACTGTAGCTATGGGATAGGAATGGGTCAACATTATGTAACACTAGAGCATGGTTCTTGAGAAAATCAGTGTTTTCCTGGGACCCAAGCTCATGAAAACATGTCCCCTTTTCGGGGCCTTAAGCGAGATTTGGTTTGAAGTTCCCCTCGACCTCACGGGCAAAATACACTATACTTACGAAAGTATATGTGGACACCCCTTCAAATAGTGGATTCGGGTATTTCAGCCACACCCGTTGCTAACAGGTGTTTAAATTCGAGCACACAGCCATGCAATCTCCATAGACAAACACTGGCAGTAGAATGGCCTTACTGAAGAGCTAGGCGATTATCAACGTGGCACCGTAATAGGATGCCACCTTTAAGTGCTGTTAGTGTGAAGTGGAAACGTCTAGGAGCAACAACAGCTCAGCCGCGAAGTGGTAGGCCACAAAAGCTCACAGAACTGGACCGCCGAGTGCTGAAAAGCACGTTAAAAACGCCTGTCCTCGGTTGCAACACGCACTACTGAGTTCCAAACGACCTCTGGAAGCAACGTCAGCACAAGAACGGTTTGTCGGGAGCTTCATGAAATGGGTTTCCATGGCTGAGCAGCCGCACACAAGCCTAAGATCACCATGCGCAATGACAGGCGTCCGCTGGAGTGGTGAAAAGCTCACCGCAATTGGACTCTGGAGCAGGGAAAACACGTTCTTTGGAGTGATGAAGCACACATCTGGCAGTATGATGGACGACTCTGTGTTTGGTGGATGCCAGGAGAACGCTACCTGCCCCAAAACATAGTGCCAACTAAGGTTAGGTGGAGGAGGAATAATGGTCTGGGGCTGTTTTTCATGGTTCGTGGTAGGTCCCATAGTTCCAGTGAAGGGAAACCTTAACGCTACAGCATACAATGATATTCTACACGGTTCTGTGCTTCCAAATTTGTGCCAACAGTGTGGGGAAGGCCCCTTCCTGTTTCAGCATGACAATGCCCCCGTGCACAAAGTGAGGTCCATACAGAAATTATTTGTTGAGATCGGTGTGGAAGAACTTGATTGGCCTGCACAGAGCTTTAACCTTAACCCCACCGAACACATTTGGGATGAATTGGAATGCCGACTGCGACCCAGGCCTAATCGCCCAACATCAGTGCCCGACCTCACAAATGCTGTTGTGGCTGAATGGAAGTAAGTCCCCACAGCAATGATCCAACATCTAGTGGAAAGCCTTCCCAGAAGAGTGAAGGTTGTTATAGTATTAAAGGGACCAACTCCATATTAACTCCCATGATTTTGAAATGAGATGTTCGATGAGCAGGTGCCCACATACCATGTTGTGTATTTTAGTGGCCCCCCTCTTCACGGTGGAGAGAAAAATTGAAGTTTTAAATAGAATTTCCTGCAATTCTACACATTGTTGCCATGGGGTGTAGAGAATTCTTTGCCGGTTTAAAGCTAATTTCATGCAATTCTCTATATTTTGCCATGACTTATGCCATGCTAATATGATATTTGAATGAGAGTGACGAACAAAATCAATGGGGGCCCCCTGGAGGTCAGGGCACCTGGTCGATATTCGTTTATGACAGTGGAGGCTGGTGGGAGGAACAACAGGAGGACTGACTCATTGTAATGTCTGGAATGGCGTCAAACATGTGGTTCCCATGTGTTTGATACTGTTCCATCTATTCCATTCCAGCCATTACAATGAGCCTGTCCTCCTATAGCTCCTCCCAGCAGCCTCCTCTGGTTCCTGATTACTACAAGTTTACTGTAGATAGCTGGCTATACTAACTTAGCAATACTTTTTTATCTGACATGGCTAATGTCAGTGATTGACATTATAAGAGAAAAATTGCTGATGCACAATCATATTTCGAAATTGCATCTTGTGAATTATACTATTCTAACTCTCAACAGTAAGTTGAGACCAAGGCTGAGTTCCTAGCCAAAATAAATAAATACATAAACACATATATAGATAGATATATTATTTTACTCTGACATGTCACGACCCACCATTAACATGTTCATGATGACCCATACTTTAAGAAAGACTGTGTGGGGAAGGCCCATAGTACTCTAGTCTAGAGTACTATGGACTGGGCTTTTCTGATATGTGGGACAAGGAGTACAGAGTGCATTCCAATCTAGGGCGGAGGAGAGGGAGAAGCAGAAAGGGATAGGCACAGTACAGAGGAGTGTCAAGGCCTGTTTTGGTTCAGGCAGTTAGACAGGTGGAGGCAGCTGTGGAGGCAGCAGGGGCCCTGACTGACCTGGCAGTGGGGGCAGTGTGTCCTCTCTGGCCAGTGGCTGGTCGCTGATGGCCTGGATTAGGGCCTCCTGGGAACCTTTAACAGGAGTCGACATCACCCCGGGCTTGGAAATCCTCTCCTCATCTCGACTTCTGTGGCTAGAAAAAGAAACAGTTGATTATTTATTTTGGGTTTGTTCATTATTTCCTTTGTAGGCCTACCATGTGAGATGAAGAATGGTAGCAATTATGAAGAGAGAATAGAAAGGTGGATGGATGAACCCCGAGTCTAATTATTTATTTATTTTAAGTATAGGAGACAAAACAATGTCACACGACCTCTGCACCCTCTCCACAGAGAGCTTCCTACACAGGCTGCTTGGAGAAGGTCCTGTTGTTTTATCCCAGGGACGCAGCCACAGTGACGGAGTGTGTGATCTGTGTGTGTTGTTATGAGAGCGTCGTGTTACTGACATCACAGCGTGGAATGAGTGATAAGGCACTAGGAACAGTAAAGAACGGCCAAAACAGTAAGGAGTTAAAAAGGAGGACGGCCGTCTTCGACTCAAACTATTTGAACTACAAGTTTATAGGGTCCGACCTAGTCTCTGCTGGCCTCGGTTTCACCTCTGCATCGACTGCATCAGCAGCAGAGCAGACTCCAGGTGCTTTCAGCTATGTGGTCTACAGAATCCTCTCAACCCTACAGTATCACTGACAACCACACAGAGACCAGAAACACTACTCAGTCATACCGAAGCAGACATTTTTCTAAAAATGTTTTGATTGAGAGCTGTGTGCATTACAAATGATTCATTCCATTTCCCTTCTCAACCTTTTAACCAAACCACAGCAGCAGTACTGTATACCTGCCAGAGCCAGTCCCAGCTCCAGCTCACCACAGCCAGGCACTGAGCGTTCAGATTCAGATGTGCAAATGCCGTGCTCCGTCTCTGCAGCTCTATTCGGCTGCTTCTTAGAACAATGGGTTCGAATTCCAGCCTGGTCACATGACCCCGAAGCTGGCACAGGACTCCTGCCAGCATCCAGCAGCTTTTTACACAGGAGGAATGTAGCGGTAAGCTACACTACAGCTGGGCTGTGCCACCATCTTACACCCAACACTCTCCCTCACACAGGACTTTAACAGGATAACATGCACTCACGCACTCTCCCTCACACAGGACAACATGCACTCACTCTCCCTCCCTCACACAGGACTTTAACAGGACAACATGCACTCACTCTCCTTCCATCACACAGGACTTTAACAGGACAACATGCACTCACTCTCCTTCCCTCACACAGGACTTTAACAGGATAATATGCACTCACGCACTCTCCCTCACACAGGGCAACATGCACTCACTCGCCCTCCCTCACACAGGACTTTAACAGGATAATATGCACTCACTTCCCAAAGACAAAATCAGACTCAAACAGCAACAAACCAAAACCTATTAGCTTGAAAAGTGAAATGGGGATCCTTGCCTTCCTAACATTCAATTTCCTGTCTTTGTGAGAACAAATGAAAACACTCCATCAAAAGTGAGGAAACAAATGGGGGGGGGGGGAAATACACACACATTTCCTAGACGCAAAATGCTTATTTTTTAGTTGAGTTGAGTCAGCGACAACTTAAGATTTAAGATTAATTCACAACACATGGACCTAATTTCATCCTCATATTGAAAAAAATGGAGACTACCTTTTGATAATCCATATCTATTTCATACTTTGAATGAAAACTACAAGTGACAAATTGCAATTGCAATTATTCAACAGTGAAACTCCTGATAATGTGTTTGTAGTTCAGAGTGCATTGGGGACTGTAGAAATAAAGAGATATTAAAAATGGCTGCAGTACATGCAGAGCAGTCTGCGCTGCAAGGGACGAATTTCAACAAGGCTGTAATCGCCTGTCTGTCTGTCTATTTGTCCGTCCGTCCGTCAGTCAGTCAGAGCGGGCCTATTGGCCGGTCCTGGCAGCAGCCCTTGTCCCCGTCCTAAATCTCCCATGTCCTCCCTGCCCTGTCCTGGGTGAAATGGTGTTAAGAGGCAACACATGAACTAAACAGAAATTCCTACGTAGTGCTGTCCTTTTACCTTGCCTCCCTCCCTCCTTTCTTTCTCTGCTCTCCTTTTCTAAACACAACAGTACACAAGAACCAAAGCACAAATCTGCAATCGGTTTCCTTATTTCCTCCTGTGGTGTCAATATAAGGTTACACTGTATAAATGGACATCTCAACCCAATAATCTTGTTGTGATAAAATGTGTTTTGCATCATGGAAAGAGGGATACTTTTTTGTAATTCCCATAGACCACTGTCGTAACAACCATCTAAAATGGGACTGTTGCACAGCTATATTTTGTTATTTGAGGAAAATCCCTTACAAAACTAAATGCAGGAGGCTAACTAACACTATTTCACAGTTGAATGAGGTACTCCCACAAATATGTTTTTTATTTCACCTTTATTTTCACAGGTAAGTAAACTAGTCAAGTCTTGATTACAATGACGACCTGGTATATTAGGGAATGTATTCTCACAGGGACAAGAGAAACATTTAACTAAAGAGAATACCTCAACTATGTGAACCGTCTGATTCTGGGGCAAATCTCTCTGGGAAGTGTGTCAAATTCCTGCCTGGCCTCCTGCATAGCAAATACATACTGTGATGAGTCCTGCATGTATACTGGTCTGGTTATAGCCAATCCCTGCTGACACTCACCATTTAGTCCCTCTTGCCTGACATTCATAAAGCGCAAACAGAGTATGGCTTCGAACTAAACGAGTAACATTCAAACCAAGTGCTCAAGGCTCATCAATACAAGGTTCAGGAATACAACATGTATTATGTTACTCATTGTGTACGTACACAAAGACAAGTAACACCAATTCAATATCCCCAAACTTAAAGACTAACTCTGGAAAGAAAACGAGACAGAAAGACAGTTTATTGATCTAAGTACTAACCTAAACTCTAGGATGGTCTCAACAACTACGGGCAGGGTGTTTGTGACATTGTGACACTTACAGTGGGAGTATTCTGTGTAAGAATGTCCCTGCGTTCCTGCATTGAGACAAAAATTGTTATTCCACAGTGATGTTGACAGTTACATTGGGGCTGATTTATGGTAGTTGGTTACTGGAGTGGCTTGGTGACAAACAGGCAGCTGTAAATCACTAACAATTGGTCCCTCCAGATATCTAGCATCTATCTAGCCAGGCATTCATTCCAGCCTCTGATGACAAACTGACTTTAAAGGGATTACACAATTGTGCCATTCATCTGATTCCATATGGGCTGACAAAGCTTGGGGTTTAGACCCAGAGCATTGAGGAGAGACCAGTACCGCTACGAAGTACCAACCAACCGGCTGTTAGTTTTCCCAATTCAGATCAATGGTACAGCTGCTTATCTGCATTAACGCCATCATATCAGGATGTCTAAACACTACAGTACAGCAGCACTGAGGAGGGAGCTAAAGACAAGGTACAACAGGGGGCTAGGGGATGCTAAATCTGTGTGAGATCTCTGTCAAATAAATGGGACTGTTCACTGTGATTCAAAAAGAACACACAGAACCAATACTTGCAGAATCTGAAACGAGCAGGGCATTTTCAGGTATCTGACCCTCCATACATGTGCTCTGCAGCAGAAATAGCCACACCAGGAGACGACAGAGGACATGGTAGAGTTTGGAAGCAGAACACTTGACTTGTGTTGTTTCGTTTTGAATCCAGGACTTTCTTTTCTACAGAGCCTCTCCTCCAGGGCTCAGAGCCTTTCGCCAGAGAGAGAGAGAGAGACACACACGAGCTCCATCTGGGCAATCCATCCCCATCCTGGTTAATTGCTGTGATACGACAGGCCGTGTGATCAGAAACCAGCAGCAGCCTTTCCTTCCACAGCTCTATCCCTCCCTCCAGCCCCTCTGGCGTCAACACGCCACATAGTCAGTCTGAGAGGAACTGTCAAGCCTTGCTCTGTAAAGGCACCTCATCTACTGGTCTACTTCTCTGTATAGCGACTATCTATTTAGTCAGCTACACAGGCAGCTATGCAGGCAAGCCAGTCGCCACTACTACATGTCTGTCAAAGCCGGTTACTGCATCTCTCCACTGCTTTCCATGCAAACTTACTTTAGCCTCCAACTGAAGAGATGGAAAGAGAAAATTGTGCAACAGAGGAAAGAAAACACAAGACATTCAATTGACTGGGAAAATGGAAGAAATTAAGCACATGTTAATATTTAGACAGTTTATCAAATATATAGTTAACATTGTACTGACTGATGCTCTGGCCCATTCCAGGCTGGTGGTGAGGGTTTCCTTTAGGTTGTGATGAGTTATTATGGACACTGTATATAGGGAGACTATATGGTGAGCTATAGGGAGGGGTGCAGGGGATGGGACATCGATGTGGAAAAGCATCAATATCTTCTCCTCTGGCTCGCTGTGACCTCTGACCCCTACAGCAGGTCATTATGGGACTGCAGGGATCATAGAGGCACATCTGTCTGTTCTATTCATCCTGTGTCTTCATTATCTATTGATACACAGCCCTCTAGAAGTGCTGGCGATTAACACTAACAAACCATTTACAGGCTTTAACATGACACATGATGAGGCTTGAGTTGCAGCGCTGTGGGTGTCTGTGTGATGTGTATGACAGCTGTGTGTCCCATGAGGATTGTGTAATATATATACTGTATGTGTGTGTGTTTTCCTTACCTGCCATTGCTGATCTGCCGTGGTGAGTGTCGGGAGGGGTCCGAGGGCTCAGACCGGGTAGGGGAGCGGGATCGACTGCCCCGTGCTCGATCATGGGATCGAGAGGAATGGTCTGAGGTCAGTGAATGAATTTCTGAAATGTCTGTTAGAACAAAGTGGTGTTTAATATGGCGATTGAATCATGACAAGTAAACCAAGAAAGTAATAAAGTAAAAAAGAGAGAGAAGAGAAATCAGTGGAAAAAAGATTAAGTAGTAAGTTTTCCTTTTCAGATACCTCTGGGAAATTGCACCCACATAATATCATGCCATATTGTGAGCTAAACAAAACGGTGTTAATCAATATGAGGTCGTTAAAACACGAGATTGATTGAGGTTAAAGTCCTGTAGAGAACGCACAGAGCTCCATCTCACCGTCTCGGTCGGAGTTGTTGCCGGAGGGAATGCTGTCGTCCATGTCGGGGATGTTGAGCAACGTGGCTCTGTCGTCTCTCTGGACCACCATCTTTAACTTGCCCTTTGACCTCTCAATCAACTTCTTAGCATCTATTAGCGACAGGTTCTCGGTCACTGTGCCGTTAATCTGAAAAAAAAAAAAAAAAAAGTGTTTAAGGAAGGTTTCATTCTCATCATTGTACAGTTTAACTTTGGACTCGTGCAACAGCACACATACACCAAAGCCATACAGTACAAGACCTATAATGACGTTTAATAATGTATGATTTTAGCAAATGTTCCACATGCACAGTGCTTTACGTATGGTCACTTGCAGTGAGAGACTGAACACATCATATTTTATAGCATAAAAATGAAATCACCACTCCCTTGTTTAAAATGTTTATAATGGAAGGCTAAAGTCTCACAACCACATGTTATCCCTCTTTCTTGTACACACTTTCATAGTTACTACATTTGGAAGACTTGAGTTCGATACAAGGACTCTCTTTTGAACACAGTGAAGTGGACTAAAACAGTCAGAGTCCAGGGTGTACCTTCTTGTGATGAGGTAAATGTTTCCCATCAGCGACTGACTAGTCAGGAACAAAAGCGAGTGATGGAATGCATGGCCCTGCTTGAGGACTGAGTAGCATACTAATGAACTTTGAACTCCCATTACAGGCATCTCTCTCAGAGGGATCATATAAACAGTGTGGCTAGAAGTCATAGTGAAACAGGCCCAAAATATTGCCTCATGTGAAGTGGTATGCTTAGTATATATCTGCTCTGAATCTCAGCTCAGTCCCCGTTTCTTTGAGTGCCCGTCACTGCATTTGAACCGGTGGCATTCCCACTCCAGGTAATCGTCTATAACGACCAGCCCAATCATGTCTCTGGTTCTCACCTTCAGCACCACGTCTCCCTCCTGGATGTTTCCGTCCCGTGCTGCTAGGCTCTCTGGGGAGATGTCCTTCACAAAGATGTGGCTGGCCAAACGCAGACCATACTCTACTTTAAACAACAACAACAAAACAATATTAGCAAAGTACTGTGCAATACCACACCTTAAACTGTAGGGTCAAACTGACAATGCAAAGGAAAGAAAACCGGGCCTCCCGAGTGGCGCAGTGGCTTAGGGTACTGCATTGCAGTGCTAGCTGTGCCACTAGAGATTCTGGGTTCGAGTCCAGGCTCTGTAGCAGCCGACCGCGACAGGGAGACCCATGGGGCGGCACACAATTGGCCCAGCGTCGTCCGGGTTAGGGGAGGGTTTGGCTAGCCCAGAAAAAAATCATTCATTCTGAAAACCTAAGCTGGACATTGCGGTGCCCACCTTCATTCTTACGGGACTTGACAAGGGTGACTTTGGCGGGGCGGGACGGTGTAGAGGAGCCTTGGGATCGGCCAGAGCGGGGCGAGATGCTCCTCTCTCGCGAGGCACTGTGTTCCCGCCGGCTGCTGTTGCTGCGTTCACGCTCGCGGTCGTTCGTCCGCCTGCTGGCCGTGCCGCCGCTCGCCGCTCCATAGGCGCTGGTGGGCCCGCTGTGCGGCTCGCAACCGTCGTCTTCATCCGTGTCCTCTTCCTCGTGCTCGGACATAGTCTCCCTGTCTCCCGGGCGGGACACCGGGATCTGAACCTTCCGTTTTCTTCTGATCGTCTGGGGGGAGAAAAGGACATATCACCATTCTCAACCACCTCAAATGACCTCTTATCAACTCAATGAAGTGAGAAACGTATCTAAATCCCTGGGGTGGCATTCATAGAAGAGGAATGTACTTGCTGAGGATGGAGGACCATAACATGAAAGGTTAGCCTGCTGGCCATTCCCGAGGAATACAACAACTCACTATTTTTGCATTCTTTCCACTCTTCCGAAGCTGCTGCACTGCGTACGCATGCTCTACGTTGTCCATGGACACCGCGTTGACCATTACCACACGGTCATTTTCCCTGGAAGGAGAAGAGAAACAAGGATGCTCAATCCCGGTCAGGATCTACATTGACCACTCCCAAATCAGGACCATAGCGGTAACATAGAGGGCTGGTTACCCAGATACAGATTAAGCCTAGTCCGGAACTAAAAATCAGGCTCACAGTAAATCTCAGTTGAAAGTGTTTTCTGCACTTACGATAAGAGTCCTTCTGCTGGGCCTCCCTTCAGGACGTCGGAGATGACAATGGAAGTCTCACCACTCTGGAAGTGAGGGTTGTCCCGGCCCCCTGAGATGGCTATGCCGAACCCAAACCCTGGGGCCTGCACACATCACACACATACACAACAGAAGTTGGAGACATGACGTCTGGGACAACAGTGCATGTTTTCTTCATTTTATCCATCTGGGAGTTTTGCCTGAATGCACTTGATGAACATAACACTGTACACAGTAGAAGGATACATACTTCCTCACTTCAGTTAGTATACCAGATTTAATACATAGAAAATAAACACAGCTACTCTAGACTCTAGTCATTTTATTTAAGCACAGTCAAAAGCTATAAAACCATCCCTTCATGTAGCCTAGATATAGCAATAGGATTAGTATATGTTATGTCCATAGTTGTCTCCAGAGAGAGAGGGAGCGAGAGAGAAGAGAAGAGCGAGAGGTGTCTGGCACAGTGATCTGATCTGCTCTCAGGGCTCTCTCCTCTCTAGTCAGTCTGTCACCTCTGACTGTAGCCTCCATTATCACAGCCAGCCTGACTCTGTCCTGACTCCTGATCTCCTGACAGATGGCCAGGCCAGGACGCCACTCAGGACTGGAGACCGAGAGGAGAGACAATTATAGTAACCGTGGTGGTGATACGCTCGCTGACACAACCACACATTGACAGCATGCCTCTAGCCTGGTCCCAGATCAGTTAGTACTGTGTAGGCAACTCCTATGGTTGTTGTTATGTTATTAAACATTGCACTCTTACAGACAGCCAATGAGATAATCCCAGTCAACAATGTCTACACGTCACCTGAGGTTTCACTAGTCTAGTCCTGTGAGTGTATGTCATTGAAAGGTGTTAACACCAACATTTTTACAACATGCTTACTACAGTGCAATCATGGGGTAAACTAATTTAAGTGGTAGGCCTATACCAGTGTAAGTGGGATAATAATATGGTTTTGTAAAGGGAGTGGGTGGTGCCAGAGTTATGCCTTCACCACTGTCGTGATTCTACTCTTATTACAGTAGTTGTTTTGCTTTCCAATGCTCTAGTGTAGGGGTTGTTAAACTATTTCAGCCTGGGACCAAATGAGAAATTCTGTGTTTTCCTGGGACCAACGCTCCTGAAAACAGCCCCCCCCCCCTCCCCGAGGGGGCCTTAAGCGAGATTTGGTTCGGGGGGCCCACCTCACCTTGCGGGAAAAACATTTTTAAAAGTTAATTTTGTGCAATTCTACACATTTGCCATGGGACGTAGAGAAAATGTGTCTGTTTTGAAGCAGGTTTCATCCAATTGTACACATTTTGCAATGACTTATGCCATGTTGATATCTGAGTGTGAGTGACTAACACAATCACGGCTTCAAATATGCCTGTAAACAGGCAGCATGCCGACCTGTTCCCTCTCCTGTCTCTTAAACAATGACAATACAGGGTTCTTATACCCCTACCCATAGTGCATTTGACCAATGAAAACAAGGCATTTCACATTCAAAAGACATGAATTACATGTCCTTCATGATCCTTCAGATCATAAACATACTTGAATATATACCAGCACATATCTCAATAACTGTCCTAAACCATGGTTAATGAGTAACTAGACTTTGGGGATACGCGCAACAACGCACCCCACCTGCCTGTCAATTCTCTGAACAGAAAATGAACAGAACCCTCTTCAATAAATGAGGAAATACAAGGTAATCTCACACATTTCTGACAATCTACCTTCACATTTTAATTAGTAAACAATATCACATTGTACTTTTGATCACTTAATGTATGACCAGAAACAGCCTATATTAAAATCGGGAGATGCAGCACAACAAGAGTTTTCCGCAGAACTAACGGCCGGCGCTCCCAACTCACTCTTAACACACCGTTTCTCACCTTTTACAGATGACCAGCAACAATCAAGAGGACATCTCTAACCCACATGATTATCAATAAATAAATGTGCTTCTCATCAACAGTAAATCATCGTCAGAGTCTGGTTATTCATAATTTCTTTAATTCAAGTGATGGAGGACATGAAACGATCATCAACCACAGTGACTGACATCACAAGAGAAAAACTGCTGATGCACAACCACATTTAGAAACTGCACCTTGTGTATTTTACTATTCTAACTCTCAACAGTAAGTTGAGACCCAGACAAAAAAAAAGTATTGGCAAGTGTCAGTGAACTCTAATTTGAATAAGAAAATTATGAAATCCATGGATTTAAAAAAAGACAAATATTTATATAGGGTACTAGTAGTGATGGGCAGGAAGAACATTGCTACAGTTACATATCAGGATATTATTTTTGACCGCATATCACATCTTTTTGACAATAATTGGAATAGTATTTTATTTAGTTTAGTTATTTTTGCACACTTTTATTTCCATGATTGATCACTTGTTTTCTCATGGCTTTCTCGACCCTCTGCAGCAGACATATGGTAAGCAATATGTTCAGAACATCGAATTGCAATAAAATCACAGTATCGACTCGCAATACATATAGAATCGTGAGAATTGCAATACATATTGTATCGGTACCAAAGTATCGCGATAATATACCGTGAGGTCACTGGCAATTCCCAGCCATAGGTACTCACATAGACCAGTTCATGTGTAGTCTACACAACATACAGTATTCCCTGTGATCCTGGAGTGTCATGGGGATGGCTGCCAACAGGAAGAGAAGAGAAACACACAGGAAGAGGACGCTATATAGCTCTCTTCCTCACCGCAGCTTCCTGACATCTGTATGCTGGGCCCATTGTGTGTTTCATCAGCACACTTCCTGATCCTGCAGCTGGCCTTCCCGGCACAGAGAGAGGGATGATGATGTAGGGATGGAGAGGGCTACATAGGAATGGAGAGAGAGTAAGGGAGAAAGGTAAAACACTTACTCTGTGAAGGGTCACTGTGTGCTGTTCCCATATTACAGTTTCCTCCATCGCTGCGCTCTAAGACAGGGAGAGAGAGAGGGAGAGAAATGTCACTATCATTAGGGTAATGAGGGTAAGCGGTTAACACTGTGATAATGAGCATTCTGAACCAGGGTAAAAGTCAACGGGAGGTAATGTATGCAGCGTAAAAAAACGATACTCAGAAGGAAAGGATTTTCTTCTAAAGGTTGACAGAGAGATTGAACTTGTGGTAGACCTCAGAGTGTCTCTGGGTGGCTGGATACGTCATGGTTTTAAAAGCCTATCATGTGCTCCCTCCGTTTGCAGAGCACTTGTGATGGTCTGGGTTTCATGCTGAGAGGAGTGGAGGCGGAGGCTGCCTGGAGGGCAATGCTCTTTACTGGGTACCCAGCGGACTGACAGAGAGAGGAGAGAGAGCCTGAGGACCATTATACCCCAAACACTGACTGACTGCACCACAGACCACTGGGATGTTCACCACTGCAGTGTTCCCACACACACACACACACACACACACACACACACACACACACACACACACACACACACACACACACACACACACACACACACACACACACACACACACACACACACACACACACACACACACACCAGCTTCGCCATGTCCGTGTTACTGCATCACTGGGGGTGAGACAGACCCTGGAATTGCTTACACTTTTGTGAGTACCAATGTGAAGTGTAATCTGCAAACATTATAGACGTGTGTTGCACAGAGTAGACAGCCCGCACAGATTCAATCTGGTTTGCAGTGCAAGAAAAGTTGTGTTTGCTATAAAAAGATGGACAATCTTCAGTTTGTTTTGAGGTTCATCCTAGGTGAGAAAGGTCTACCTGGACCTCAGTGCTGCCTGCCAGTGTGGATTAAACTAACAGTAACACAAAAGGAAACACCAGCGACCAGACAGACAGTGGTGGTGAATTCATCACATAAGCAGGCAGCTCCCTCCCTCTCTGGGTCTAACACTGTCCTCTGTCCTGTCCTCCCCACAGTACTGCTCCACCCGTTACTGCGCTTTGGCCGGCAGCTTTAAAAATCACAGCTCTGCACCCACAAATCCACTTTTACAAGTCTGACTGATGAACAACAAGCCCTTCTGGTATCCTGGCATTTAGCTGTAATGATACAGCTGCTCTAATGCAGAAGACCTGCGCTGGAGAAGAAAAAGAAAAGCAAGCAAACACCTAACAACATTATGACCAACCTCCTCTTCATCCCCATCATCACAGTAATCAGGACTACTGCGGTCTCCTCTAGACAGTTTATGTTTTGTCTGGCTAATGCTGAGTGGACCTGGTGAAGACAGCGCAAAGAGTCCTGGGTATTTGGTGCCGGGCCCAGAAATGGAGATGTTGGTTTGGGAGAGCTGAGAAGCAGGGTGGAGACAGCCATGGAGTTCACAATAAGTGACACAGCATAGCCTTCTTTCATACGAACATGTCTGGAATGGCCAGACTGGGAATATTATATGACTAAGAAGTTACAGGAATAATATGACCAGCAGCATTCATTTTCCCTCAGAAATCCTGTTTGACTCAGTTTGAGTGTTGTCAGAGTGTCGGTAGGAGAAGGGCTATGGTTGTCAGAGTGTGGGAAGGGAGAAGGGCTAGAGTTGTCAGGTTGTGGGTATGTACAGTACGGTCGTTTTGCCAGGGTATGGGTATGTACAGTACGGTCGTTTTGCCAGGGTGTGGGTTTATAAGTGTTCTCTTGAACTCCCCATATCTCTGTAATGAACACACAGTTAACCCCTTGACCCTGATTTTCATGGCAGCTCAATGTGGATGTTATTCATGTCCATAATTGGTGCAGGCAGGCAGGCAGGGTTTGTGCTGCACCTCCCTCCCTTTGTCTGCCCCTGAGACTCCCACATTCAGTCCACAATTATCTGAGGGGGGGAGGCGCTGACCCATTTAGCCAAAGCCGCCCCCTTACCACACATTCCTGTCAAGTGTTTGTACGGCTGGAGGTCATACATTTTGCCAACAGTACACTGCAAAACAGACAGTGGGGGCCCATGCTATGCCGTTTGTGGACCACGTGACAAGGGGGCCTCGTCTTAGGATGAACACGACACAACAATTTCCGGCGCCGACAGAGATGGCTGCCTCACTTCACGTTCCTAGGAAACTATGCATCACCAGCATTTCGCTACACTCGCATTAACATCTGCTAACCATGTGTATGTGGCAAATAAAATTGTATTCGATTTTATTTGAAGCTATAAGGGGACAGGAAGGGAGCAAGGCTGTAACTGACATACATACTCTGTGTGGCCAGTAACTGGATACATTCAATTAAAACTGTGGCCAGATCACATTTTAAAGAGATTTGTCTCTATCCCATACACAAGCAAACTACGCCCAGCAGAGTATCAACGCACAGCATTAACAATATATGCCTGATCTCTCCCTAAATACAGGAGCCTGAGACAATGAAGAAGGCTTATAATTCACTGCACTTACCCTAACCATCCCCCCCTCACACACCCCCTTCCAGCTGTGGGCCCAGATGTTAGTAGACAGTGCAGACACACACACGCGCTGAAGAATATCCTCCAACGCCCATTGTTTTCCTCCCTCTTCCACTCACGTGGTTTTTCCTTTCACTGCTGTGGTGACTCAGAGTGGCCTTAGGAGTGGGACGTGTCTGACTGGGAAGGGCGTTATCGTATCGGTAGGGTGTGACTGGCAGTACCGGTCATGAGGGCGCAGGGCATAACGGTTAACGGTAGGCCTCTGGGTCAGAGAAGGGTGGTTAGTGAGTCAGGAGGAGAGGACTGTTTACCCCAGTGCGGCTAAACTCTGCTCTCGTCTTCTCCTCTGATGGGATTATCTTTTTAAATGATGCACCATAATCTGGAGCACTGATTAAACAGCTTGTTGTGAAGTGTGAGTAGAGTGTAGAACAGGGTCTGGTACAGAGAGAACACTGCAGAAATCAGGTCCCAATCTGAGGACATTACGCTTGGCTGTTCCAGCCATAAAAAGACATGCTATTGCTGCTGTGTTCTACTGCTGGGAACAATCCTAAAGAGGCCATCTGCAGGGACACTATAGAAAAGGCCAGTGGAACTTGTTGCTATGATATGCATTAGTACTACACATTGGATACAGAGAACAATACCACCGAACATTAGCATTCCTGTTGAAAATAAATGCAGATGGCCAAATCCCTGACCGGGACACCTCCGAGACACCCATGAACAGTAGGAGAACACTGGGAGTGAATATTGTTTCAGCCAGGAAAGCACAGCCTTGCATTCACCCATTTGACTCATGTAGAAAATGCTAACAATACTATCTGATGGAAACTGTTACAGGAATATTAAGCCTTGTAGCATAGGGCCAAAGCAAATGACTAGCTAAACAACATCTGATGTTCCAGAACAAATATGACAGGAACAAATACCCCCAAAATGGTGATTATCTCATCTCAAAGTCACAGTAGAGTTACATAAAACAATGAGTGCCTTGATATTACGAGGGGGATGTTTGGTATATTTATACCATGATTCACATTTAGTCAGACTTGAGCCATGGCCAGAGCGGCCCTGTTGAGAAACAAAGAGTAGGCAGGTGTGGACAGCCCAGTGTACAGCCTGGGCCTTGATCTGTGGTTAAAGGGGCTCTTTGTGTTACTGAGCCCTCCCAGAGACAGCAGTGCAGGCCATACTACTGACAGCCCAGATATAACCTGTAGCAGACAGCTTTCAGCAGGAGGACTGGGACTCTTTCATGCTATGTGTTGTAGTGTTTAGGTATATAACAAACTCCCTCGTCCTGATTCTCTGTCTAGCGTTGGTGCCCTGTCTGTGTGCGTGTGTGATTAGCAATTGAGAGTGTTAGATGTGGATGAGAAGGTTAGCTACCTCACTCATTAAATGATGACTGTGCTCTTGTGTTCTCTCCTCATTACTCCCTCATGCTGGAAGGAAGTCAAGCTGCTATAAATAACTTCTGTTATCCATGATGATTACAGACGTGGTTTTCACTCAGAGAATCTGGAATCATGCAGGATAATCAGTAGGACAAAAATGCATGAGGAAGCATGGGACAGGTCACCTCCATAGAAATAGAATTACAGAACACTGACTTGAACGGGGAGGCCCGTTTTAGTCATTCTATGGTCACTTCCTCCTTCCGCTGTAAATACAACGAAGTGGGGAACTAACAGTTCGAGTTGGTAGCTAGCTGGCTCTCCCTTTTCATGAGCACTATTCATTTGTATTCTTTCATTTCAAAAGGGACAATAGGCAATAATAATGACTCAGACAATACTGAGGTATAATAGTTCCAGATTTAGCTAGACAGCTCATTTCTCATTTATAGGCCCATGCAAGCATACGAGGGAAATTCACAAACAGTAGCCTAATAACTTTTTTCAGTGTCAGGTGTCTAACTAGAGCAAGAGAAACCAAACGTGAGGAGACCAGGTGATGAGCAAACAGGAAACACAGGGAGCGAGGGGGAAGTTTCTGATCTCTGCGTTCCTTGATTACATGTCACAGTCCACTATTAGTCATCATCCCTTTATGGAATCAAAAACATGGGTGTGTCACTGCCAACATAGTGCCCCTGTACTGTCAACAGCTGCTTTGGTGTTTGGTCAGGTTTTTGTATCATTATTTGTTATAGCTAGTAGTCTTCATGCTCTCCTTCAGCTGTCCCCATAGGAGAAACACTTTAAAGAACCCTTTTGGGTTCCAGGTAGAACCCTTTCAAAAAGGGCTCCTGCGGGAGAACCCTTTTGGAACCTTTTTTCTAAGAGTGTATAGTTCATATAGGAAGGATAAATCTAAACACAAACATGGTTGACTTTAATGTGAAGTAAAATCCTTATGGAGCATTAGGTCAGTGTGTCTGTGTGGCCATGATTATATGGAACAGGAAGCTACCAATAGCAGGATTAGCCCACAGGAAGTTGAGTTCCCTTCCTGTTTGCAAGGAATAATTTCAGCTTGGAGAGAAAATACCCTGGACGGAGAAAGAGAGCTCCTTGGAAACATAACTAATCATATTGAAAACACTTAAGACAAGGTAAAACAATTCAGCCAAACCCACAGATTTCTCAAATTATAAAACATAAGTGTTACATGAGGCAAAATGCTGTATAAACATTACATATGGTAATTATTCAAAGGCCATAAAGTCAGTGTGATACAATACTTACTCAAACACAGAACATGCACATTTCAGAGAGAGTAGACCAGGTTTCTGGTTCTGATCAAAGAAAATAAGAGTTCCTGAGGATGTCTTGTCTGTCTGCCAGAGGGGAGGCCTATAGCTCAATGGGTGTCATCTTTAGATGAAGACCAGACACACAACACTCCAGGAATAAAAGCCAGTTCTAGAGTCAACATGGACTTGGGACATAGTCCATTACACATAGACAGAGACACAGCTACAGACGCTAGCTATTCCCTATGCAGCAGCATCTGCACTGAATCACCATATAAGCCAGTAGTAGTGTTCTTCACCATAGGCCTACCACACAGAGTTCTAGCCAGCACCTGCCCTGACCGCTCATGGAGGCTGAAGGTATAATTAGGTGATCAAGTCATAGCCTTATTTTAGGGCATTAAATCAGCCATACATTTTTTGTTGACCAAATAAAAAGACTAATTACAGTGTGGATTTGTTTAGTTATATTTTACTAAAATACCACAGCAGGAATGGATGGGTAGATTATCTATGAATGGAGGTATTTAAGGGAAAAGACTGGGGAAACAAAACAACGTTGCACAACACATCAAGTTTGCCCAGCAACCATGCTGTCAGGCATGACTGGTTGGCTCTCAAAAACAATATAGTCAAAATGAATGCAACCTAACCAGAACATCAATGCAAATATTATACTGGTAGGCTAATGATTGATATTGAACACATAATTGTGGTGCATTGAAATGTAATTCTGCATTGCAACGGTTTTGTATTCAATGACAGACGAGCTCACTTCCCTTCCACGGCACAATTGCACTTCCCTGAAGGGAAATCCTCTAGGTCGCAATCAAAAACACACACACACCCCCTTGCACTAGTGCTCCATCCAGATTTTCTGATTTCCAAATAGAAACGTGTAGGCCTAATCTGCCACCTAAATCTGCTGTACAACATGGGTACATTATTTCTACAATACATTATATATACAGTACCAGTCAAAAGTATGGACACACCTACTCATTCAAGGGTACTACTTTATTTGGGCTATTTTCTACATTGTAGAATAATAGTGAAGATATCAAAACTATGTAATAACACATATGGAATCATGTAGTAACCAATAAAGTGTTAAATCAATGTATTTTATATTTTAGATTCTTCAAAGTAGCCACCATTTGCCTTGAAGACAGCTTTGCACACTTGGCATTCTCTCAACTAGCTTCATGAGGTTGTCACCTAGAACACATTCAATTAACAGGTGTGCCTTGTTAAAAGCGAATTTGTGGAATTTCTTTCCTTCTTAATGCATTTGAGCCAATCAGTTGTGTTGTGACAAGGAAGGAGTGGTATACAGAAGATAGCCCTATATGGTATAAGACCAAGTACATATTATGGCAAGAACAGCTCAAATAAGCAAAGAGAAGCGACAGTCCATCATTACTTTAAGACATGAAGGTCAGTCAATAAGGAACATTTCAAGAACTTTGCGCAGTCGCAAAAACCATCAAGCGCTATGATGAAACTGTCTCTCATGAGGACCACCACAGGAAAGGAAGACCCAGTTACCTCTGCTGCAAAGAATAAGTTCATTAGAGTTACCAGCCTCAGAAATTGCAGCCCGAATAAATGCTTCAGAGTTCAAGTAACAGACACATCTCAACATCAACTGTTCAGAGAAGACTGTGAATCAGGCCTTCATGGTCGAATTGCTGCAAAGAAACCACTAACTACTAAAGCACACCAATAATAAGAAGAGACTTACTTGGGCCAAGAAACACAAGCAATGGACATTAGACTGGTAGAAATCTGTCCTTTGGTCTGGAGTCCAAATTTGAGATTTTGTTTCCAACCGCCGTGTCTTTGTGAGAGGCAGAGTAAGTCAACAAATGATCTCTGCATGTGTAGTTCCCACCGTGAAGGATGGAGGTGGTGGTGTGAGGGTGTATTTTGGTGACACTGTCAGTTATTTATTTAGAATTCAAGGCTCACTTAACCAGCATTGCTACCACAGCATGTTGCAGCGATACGCCATCCCATCTGGTTTGCGCTTAGTGTGACTATAATATTGCTTTTCAACAGGACAATGACCCAACACACCTTCAGACTGTGTAAGTGCTATTTGACCAAGAAGGAAAGTGATGGAGTACTGCATCAGATGACCTGGCCTCCACAATCACCTGACCTTAACCCAATCGCATAGTCACTTCACCCCTACCTACATGTATAAATTACCTCAACTAACCTGCACCCCCACATACGGACTCGGTACCGGTACCCCTTGTATATAGCCTCGTTATTGTTATTTTATTGTGTTACTCTTTATAATTTCTTACTTTAGTTCATTTGGTAAATATTTTCTTAACTCTTCTTGAACTGAACTGTTGGTTAAGGGCTTGTAAGTAAGCATTTCACAGTAAAATCTACACTTGTTGTATTTGGCGCATGTGGCAAATAAAGCTCGATTTGATTTGAGATGGTTTGGGATTAGTTGGACCGCAGAGTGAAGGAAAAGCAGCCAACAAGTGCTCAGCATGTGGGAACTCCTTAAAGACTGTTGGAAAAGCATTCCAGGTGAAGCTAGTTGAGAGAATGCCAACAGTGTGCAAAGCTGTCAAAGGCAAAGGGTGGCTACATTGAAGAATCGAAAATATATTTTGATTTGTTTAACACTTTTTTGGTTACTACATGATTCCATATGTGTTATTTCATAGTTTTGATGTCTTCACTATTATTCTACAATGCAGAAAATAGTACAAATAAAGAAAAACCCTGTAATGAGTAAGTGTGTCCAAACTTGCTAGCAACTTTTGACTTGTACTGTATATATTTCCTTCTTATACTAAGGCCAAATGATCACACTAGATGTCGTTTTACCTTGACAATCTTTGTCAACTCCCTGGGCACTGCTCTACACAGGTGCTGTTATAAACACTCTGTCTCACAGACACAAACACCCACCCCAATACACACTAAAAACAAGGCCTTTAATTCATTTTATATACACTAATCCTTTAACGGTGGGAATGATTCAGAGGAGCAGCGTACAGTGCTCCTAATACACCAGTGCAGCTAACAGTTTTCAGTGCTCTCTTTTTGATGTGAGTGGGTCAACCCATGTGTGAAGAAAAACACCTGGAAGAGCTGTGTGTGGAACAGTGGACATCAATACCCACAGATGTCCACAAACAGGACCAGTGACAACCATCGTATTACTGGACATTTTCATATTGACAGCTGTCTTACAAGGCAATGCCACTGACTGGACTTCCTGCTGGAAGGCTGCAGCTCATTGCTCAACACAGCAAAGTATTTATCCTACAAAACTGAATAGAAGGACTACAGTGGATAACACAAGCTGGAGAATTACAGGAGGAAGGCCAATGTACAGAGAAAATCCATGGAAAAAATGAGTAGCTAAGAGCAACGGAGTTGACTTCTATATTGGGCACCCTGAAGACCCAAAATAGAGATATGACTAAAGGCGTCCACATGCTTCCCAGACAAAACAGTTGGGAAGAGTTTGTGGATATATAATGACGACGTGACGTTTGTTTGTTATGGACTTCGGTAAGGGTTTTTTCGGTTCTTCGGGCACAAAAAAAAAAAGGTTTCTTGAGGCACGCCGAAGTCTGTAGCCGAAGTCCACACCCCTCCGTCAGCGATTGGTCAATAGTAGGGTTTCTTCAGTAAAGTCTTTGTTGAGAGACGACTCGTTTTCATGCACATTTTTTCATTTAGAAATACCGCACCAAACATCATAGTTATAAAACTGCGCGACCAAACTCTTGAGTCATCTTCGATTAATTCTGAATATTTTAAGGAAGTGTATACTGGCTACGGCATCTGAAAATGGACAACCAGTACACTTTTTTTCAAGTGAAAGTTTTTAAGAGAGAATGTGAGCACACTCATTGGGTTCGCCTAACCGACTTAGGCTAGCCGCCAGCCAAACTGATGCATGCTTTTAGCCACGTAGACTTTTATAAAGGATTTACATAGCTGGTGAGGTATAGAGAGAACGAATATAGAGTGAAAACAACCCACATTACTGCGTACACATGTGGTAACTCAGGAGGAGGAGGGTTGCCTGGTGCCTTGGGTTGTGTGCAGCCCTCTGGATGGCTGGCGTTCTGTAATGGGCTGTACATCACTGCTCCACTCAGGAGATGTGACAGATTCCACAAACAACAGGCTGCTATCAGCCAACCACAGACAGGCTCCAGAGCAGAGAGAGCTGTACCGACGGGATGACATGACACCACAGGCTTTCCTATGACATAACCCTCCCTAAGCTCCTCCTCATAATATTTGGGATGTGTGTACTGCGTAAGGTAAACCCCCCCTCATTTCACAAGCCTGATGAATACTGGAGATACTAGAGAACGCTTCCCTTTACATTGGTTTGGATCATCTATGCTCTTATGTACTCAACAGCAATGGAGCCTAAATTATTACTTTCATCTCACTAGTCAAATTAAAATGGAGGTGCCAACTCAACCGCTCAGACAATATTAGCCTGCTGCACTAAAAGGAAATGTTTAAAAAAAACTGTAGTAGAAAAAAGAATGCTTAATCCGGTTAAGCGCTTTTTTTTCACAATCACTCTATTAATAGCCTGTGTGCCTGCTCTGTAGTAGGAGAGAAAGAGGGAGAGAGGCCCTGCAGACCCATCACACTGGCTTTAGAATATTAGAGTATAGCGAAGGCAAGCGTCGGCCAATCAGACGTGGGCAACACCCACAGCAGCGGCATGTACCAGCAGCCAGCTTTTCCTCGTGATGTTACCGTGGGTAAGTGTAACCATGGCAACCGTATCTGTCCTCTAGCTGGATCCCAGAGGAAGGAGGGCCCGAATGCAGCTGCATCCTCTGCCCTGTGACACACACACAGAGAATCACATGGTCTGGCTGAGAGGAATCCACACATTACCAAACCCACTTTCACGCAATCGCAGCGCTCTGGAGTCACACCGTTTCTCATATTAACATGTACGTACAACACTATATATGCAAACACATGCGCAAGGTAAACACAGAAAACATGCCTTTCGAGTGTGGCAGTAAGGACAGTAGCTGAACGCACCTCTACCCAGTAATGAAAGAAGTCCCAGCAGACCGACTCCCACTAAGCTGTGATGAGAGGGGACAGCCAGCAGGCTGATGATACAGTGCTGCCTCGCTGCTGAATGTGCTGACACACTAAAACATGCTGGAGTCAATTAATTTCAACCAGCACTGACTCGTTCAGCTCATACCCTGAGAACTCACCGTGTCACACTCATCATCAAGCTCTCATTGGGGATTTCTGCTTTGCAAACATGACGGACACACTAATATCTGACGGTAGTCAGAATAAAATACAAAACCTATAATCCATGGCATCCAGGATTAAAAAGTAAATCTACCATGTTCCTCTCTCTCGCTCTCAAAGGTCCATGCTCTCTCACAAAGGCAGGATAGATAAGCTGGAAAAGACTAGTCGGAACAGACACAAACCCCACGTGAATAGCTACTGTATGAGGCTCCATGGTGACCTTCACTTGCAGCTCATAGTGTGATGTCAGTCCCAGGAGCTGGGAGCATGGCCTGTGGGACACAACACTGTTTGTGGATGGCGCATGCTGGCTGTGTACTGCGGTCTTTAATGTTAAGGAGGATTTACTAACAGAAGCCTTCCCTCAGGCTCTGTAGGCTCTGAGCCTTCGGTTGTTTACTGATCCTCCTCTACTCTCACATCTGGGCTGGTGAGTGGCAGCTCTGGGTGACCTGCCTGGTCTCTAGCAGCAGGAAATGGGAACGGTTTTCTTTCAAATACCAGGCCAGCTGAAGAATTATAAACATATTATATTTCTGCTCCTACATCAGGCGACTGCAGCACAGAGAAAATCCTGACTGGCTTAACCCCAGTAACTTCCAGAGGATGACAGTCTGATGACCGCCCTGTCCTCTACCCTCTAACCCGTCAGAGAACTTCAACGACAGTAGAGCTTATTGTATATTATAAACTTGGTGGTTTGAGCCCTGAATGTTGATTGTCTGAAAGCCGTGGTATACCACAGGTATGATAAAACATGTATTTGTACTGCTCTAATTACATTGCTAAGGTCAATATACCATGGCTAAGGGCTGTATCCAGGCACTCAGTGTTGCATCGTGGATAAGAACAGCTCTTATCCGTGGTATATTGACCATATACCACACCCCCCCGAGCCTTATTTCTTAATTATAGCACTGAGATCAACTTCTCACTGCTCTAAGGAGTGAAGAATGGTTATTTTTGAAAGCTGTAACTATAATGGTATTACACATGTATAATGTCAAGTGTTGCTGCATCAAAGGTCACTGCTCTGCCTGCCATGTCCACTGATCCCTCCCTCCCCATCCATCCATCACGTCGGTCCTGTGAAATGGGACCATATTTCTCTACAATTTCTCTCTACAATTTTTGTGAAACATGGGAAAGTTATGCTGCTTTGAAAGTTGATACACTTATGAGACATTGGGGCGGCAGGGTAACCTAGTGGTTAGAGTGTTGGACTAGTAACCGGAAGGTTGCAAGTTCAAACCCCCGAGCTGACAAGTTACAAATCTGTCGTTCTGCCCCTGAACAGGCAGTTAACCCACTGTTCCTAGGCCGTCATTGAAAATAAGAATGTGTTCCTAACTGACTTGCCTAGTTAAATAAAAGGTTAAAAAATATATATATATATTTTAAAAAGACATGACATTGAGATGTTGCTAAGATTTCCACTCTTGCTAGAAAGCTCCTTTGTTTACGCCCATTCAGCATCGTTCACATCCTAAGAATTCACATGCTAATGATCACATCAGCATGACATTGTCCTCTAGAAAGTCTTCTCTACTTAAATCTTCTCCCAACTGAGATCCGGTAGATAGATAGTTAAATTCAGTGCAGCAATGTTTTTGAGAGCTGTAGCAACACTTTTGCAGTTGTCCATAGCTATATCTTCCCATAACATCTGCGGTAGCAAATACAGTGCATTTGGAAAATATTCAGACACCTTGACATTTTCCACATTTAGTTACGTTACAGCCTTATTCTAAAATGGATGACATTTTTTCTTCTCAATCTTCACATAATAACTCATAGTGACAAAGCTAAAACAAGTTATACATTTTTGGAAGTTCATTACAAACAAAAAAAAACTGTATTCAGACCCTTTACTCAGTACTTTGTCGAAGCACCTTTGGCAGCAATTACAGCCTCAAGTCTTCTTGGGTATGACACTACAAGCTCGGCACAACTATTTGGAGAGTTTCTCCCATTCTTCTCTGCAGATCCTCTCAAGCTGTCAGGTTGGATGTGGAGGGTCGCTGCACAGCTATTTTAAGAGATGTTCGATTGGGTTCAAGTCCGGGCTCTGGCGGGCCACTCAAGGACATTCAGAGACTTGTCCCAAAGCCACTCCTGCGTAGTCTTGGCTGTGTGCTTAGGGTTGTTGTCCTGTTGGCAGATTAAGTCTGATGTCCTGAGCAGGTTTTCATCAAGGATCTCTCTGTACTTTGCACTGTTCTTCTTTCCATTGATCCTGCCTAGTCTCCCAGTCCCTGCCGCTGAAGAACATTCCCACAGCATGATGTTAACACCACCATGCTTCACCGTAGGGATGGTTCCAGGTTTCCTCCAGACGTGACGCTTAGCATTCAGGCCAAAGAGTTCAACCTTGGTTTAAATTGACCAGAGAGTCTGGTTTCTTATGGTCTGAGTGTCTTTAGGCAAACTCCAAGCGAGCTGTCATGTGCCTTTTACTGAGGAGTGGCTGGCTTCTGTCTGGCCACTACCATGAAGGCCTGATTGTTGGAGTGCTGCAGAAATGGCTGTCCTTTAGTAGGGTTCTCCCATCTCCACAGAGGAACTCTAGAGCGCTGTCAGAGTGACCATTGGGTTCTTGATATCCTCCCTGACCCTTATCCCCTGATTGCTCAGCTCTAGGAAGAGTCTTGGTGGTTCCAAACTTCTTCCGTTTAAAATGATGGAGGGCCAATGTTTCTTGGGGAGCTTCAATGCGGCAGAAATGTTTTGGTATCCTTCCACAGATCTGTACCTCGACATAATCCTGTCTCTGAGCTCTACGGACAATTCCTTTGACCTCATGGCTTGGTTTTTGCTCCGACATGCACTGTCAACTGTGCATATTGACAGGTGTGTGCCTTTCCAAATCATGTCCAATCAATTGAATTTAACACAGGTCCTTCTGTAGCTCAGTTGGTAGAGCATGGCACTTGTAACGCCAGGGTAGTGGGTTCGATTCCTGGGACCACCCATACGTAGAATGTATGCACACATGACTGTAAGTCACTTTGGATAAAAGCGTCTGCTAAATGGCATATATATTCATATATATATTCATATATATACAGGTGGGCTCCAATCAAGTAGTAGAAACATCAAGGATGATCAATGGAAACAGGATGCACCTGAGCACTATTTTATGTATATTTTAGAAATATACACATTTTTTGTTAGTATATTTCTAAAATCTGTTTTCGCTTTGTTATTATGTGTGGATTGATGAGGATTTTTTATTTATTTAATCCATTTCAGAATAAGGCTGTAACAGAATGTGGAAAAGGTCAAGGGGTCTGAATACTTTCATAATGCACTGTATACTGACCAGGGAAGCTCCCCTTCTGTTATAGACAGAAGCCTGTGACATGACAGACCAATCAGGAGTCATCTCTCAGCAAGTCCAAACCCTCCATTACCTCAGCCAATCAGGAAGGATCCTGTCTTTCTCCCTACATAGCTTAGTGCTTTCTAATCGGCTCATAATTAAAAATGTTTTATTCATATTTACAGATCCCATACAAGTTTGTATGTTCAAGAAGGCATTTCAGAAGAAGAAAAAATATTTTAAAATGGCCCTACTGTGAAGTAGAAACTAGAATCAAATGTTTAAGATCCTGTAACCAGTCACAAATGAGGATGATTTCCTCCAAGAGACTTTCACAGCGCTGATGTGCAGCAGTGCTACCCAGTGACCCAGAGAGAGATACAGTAGGCCTAGCATATCATTCCCAGCTAGCCCACCAGCAAAGTCATCCCCACTCAACCAGAGCCTAACTGTCCTCTCTCTCAGCCATCAGCAGTAGGGATGGAGCATGATGAACTTCACTTGGAACACAAACTTTTCCCCAAAACACCCTCTGTTCTGTTCAGCAGCACTATCAGAGCCTAAGGGTCAAAGCTCCACTGAGCCACTTCCTCAAAACACATCCTGCACTTCACTTGTAATCACTGTCAAAAAGGTATCTAATGAACTGGTAGGGCTGGACGGTATACAGTATTTTACTATATACACACACCGGTATTGATGCACAGACTGGTTTGGGTTTTTAGTTTAACTTCTACAATGGTATTTCATCAGAATTGTTCTCACTAAAACAATAAAGCTTTTCTAGAGTCTTTACAGCTTTTACATCTAGTTAAGAAGTTATGCTTGAATGATTGTTTTGTTCAATTTGATAATGTGCGCTAGCTTATTAGTTAGCTAGCTAGCTAGCTAGCTAGCTAGCTACGTTAGCAAGCTAACTGAGCAATGCAGACACACCAGAATTGGAGTGGTAAGTGCAGCACAATGCACACAACACTAAATGCTTTAGCAAGCTAGCTATCTGGCCACTGTGGCTAGTAACATAATTAAATCACAATGGATTAGTTTCCATGAAGCAGCCTGTAGCTGGCCACCAAGAGTAAATGCAGTGTCTTTACTTTACCAAGCTAGCACAACAGCTAGTTAGCTAGTGAACGTTAGACAGCTAGCTAAACATATCTATGGGCTGTGTGAGATTATGGAGAGTTTAAATGTTTTGTCATCTTGCTAGCTTGTTATCTAGCTGTGGCCATCTGGCTAGTATCAACAAGGGCTTTGTAGAACAACAGTAACATTAGCACATCTAGCTAGTAAGCTAACATTGACATGAGCATAAAGCAACACACACGGACATGCATTGCCAAACAACGCTTCTGCCATAATCTGGTTTGGGGAATTTGACGACTTGGTTGAAGACTTAAAGGTCCTTGCTGTGTGAACACAAAAGAGATTGACTGCCGACACTCTGTTCAGATGTGCTACGTACTGTTGGCAGGCAAACGTTTGACAATCCTGACATTGTGTCTGACCCATTAGACTGCGCTGAGGTCAGGGACGATAACCAGGCCCATACAGGCAGCAGGGAATCTGGCCTTGTCATCACACAGGAGTCTGTAAATCAGCCCTGGACTCAGCCAATCACTAGCCGCACAGCTATCAGCCCCCCCCCAGAACACAACTTAACAGAGGTCAGGAATGTGCTGATAAGAAGCCAAGGCCCAGCTCTCTCACTCTCTCTTTCCTTTTATCGCTTTCCCTAGCTTCTCTCTTGCTTTTCCTATTTTTGATAACACTGGAAATACTGAGCTCAGTATGAGAACACGCAGAGCGAGAGATTGTAACACTCAGGGAGATGACTGCATTAGTTTACTTATCACAGGACACTAATAGAAACTTTTGAAAGAACAGGCTTGGGTTGGTCATGAAAATCGTAGAAAAATACAACCACCATATAGCCATTGTTCCCAACAACTCTGCCATAGGAGGAGGAAAATCTCCTGCGAGGGAATGGGGCATTGGAGAGCCTTTCAGAATGAGCAACATGAGGCAGGGCCTAACGAAGGGAGGTTAATTAACAGTGACTGGGGCGTGTTTGCTAGTGTCGTCTTATGGAACTAAACCCAAACACGACCCCTGACAAAACGTTCTTATGTCACCATCCTTGAGCTGGGATTTAAAAACACACACACACAGTAAAACAAAGGGTGTATTCAGCAGGGGGTCCTTGAGGCTGACCATGTTGGCTCCAGAGAGCGATGGTGCCTGTCCCTACAGTACAGTGGACAACACAGCAGCTTCCCATCCAAAATAGTTTGTTCATATATTGAGAACATTTTGTGACGTTTGTTAGTTATGGCCTTCAGCAAGGTTTTCTTCGGCTGTTCGTGCACACACAAAATCTTTGAGGCAAGTCAAAGTTAGGAAGCCGAAGTCGTCCGAACTTATACATCACAACGTGTTTACTGGCTACAGAGTCTCAAGATGGAAAAACCATTGCATCATTTATCGTTTTCAAGCGATGGTCGAAGGTATGCGAGCACACACGTTCAGTTACCCGATTTCGGCTAGGAGCCAGCTGAACCGAAGCATGCGGAAGTCTTTATGGGCCAGCCAGCCCACTACCCCAGCAGGGCTGGGTCCACCCACACACACAGAGCAGGGTCACGTGGCACAGCCCCACTAAAACAAGAAGCCAAGTCCACTCAGAGAAATTCCCAAGCTTTCAGAGCCTCTCAGTCACAATGGCCATGTTGTAGGCCTCAGCCTGGCCCACATCTACTGAATTAATGAATTGGTTACTGTTAGGGGCTGGGCAACCATGTTCCTTTCCCACCCTGCATTTCAGAGGAGACGCAATTATCATCTCAGGGAGAAAACATGCATGCATTAATGAGTAGTACATGCATAATAATAATAATAAACCTTAATAACACCAACATCTAGCAAGAGCCCTGGTTCATCTCTAGGTTCCCGCCTTTTCCTAGCCACTGTGCTTCTACATCGGCATTGCATGCTCTTTGGGTTTTTAGGCTTGGTATCTGTATATGTACTGTGACGTCTGCTGATGTAAAAAAAAAACATTTGATTGATTGATTAAACTCTAGATAAATGAAGCCTCAATCTATGCATTGACCCAGTATCTCATTATACATGAACTAATTACAACATAGAAGTTACGGGAAGGGGGGAGTATACAGTTGAAGTCAGAAGTTTACATACACAACTCCACGAATGTCTTGTTAACAAACTGTAGTTTTGGCAAGTCGGATAGGACATCTACTTTGCGCATGACACAATTTATTTTTCCAACAATTGTTTGTTTACAGATTATTTCACTGTATCACAATTCCAGTGGGTCAGAAGTTTACATGGCACAGTCAACTTAAGTGTTTTAAACAGCTTGGAAAATTTCTGAAAATTATGTCATGGCTTTAGAAGCTTCTGATAGGCTGACATCATTTGAGTCAAGTTGAGGTGTACCTGTGGATGCATTTCAAGGCTTACCTTCAAACTAAGTGCCTCTTTGATTGACATCATGGGAAAAATCGAAAGAAATCAGCCAAGACGCGTTCTGTCTCCTAGAGATGAACGTACTTCGGTGAGAAAAGTGCAAATCAATCCCAGAACAGCAGCAAAGGACCTTGAAGATGCTGGAGGAAACAGGTACAAAAGTATCTATATCCACAAAATCTGAAAGCCACTCATCAAGGAAGAAGCCACTGGTCCAAATCCACTATAATTACAGTTTACAACTGCACATGGGGACAAAGATCATACTTTTTGGAGAAATGTCCTCTGGTCTGATGAAACAGAAATAGAACTGTTTGGCCATAATGACCATTGTTATGTTTGGAGGAAAAAGGAGGAGGCTTGCAAGCCGAACACCATCCCAACCGTGAAGCACGGGGATGGCAGCATCATGTTGTGAGGGTGCTTTGATGCAGGAGGGACTGGTGCACTTCACAAAATACATGGCATCATGAGGAAAGAAAATTATGTGGATATACTGAAGCAACATCTCAAGACATCAGTCAAAAAGTTAAAGCTTGGTTGCAAATGGGTCTTCCAAATGGACAATGACCCCAAGCATACTACCAAAGTTCTGGGAAAATGGCTTACGGACAACAAAGTCAAGGTATTGGAGTGGCCATCACAAAGCCCTGAGCTCAATCCTATAGACAATTTGTGGGCAGAACTGACAAACCTGACTCAGTTACGCCAGCTCTGTCAGGAGGAATGGGTCAAAATTCACCCAACTTATTGTGGGAAGCTTGTGGAAGGCTACCCAAAATGTTTGACCCAAGCTAAACAATTTAAAGGCAATGCTACCAAATACTAATTGAATGCATGTAAACTTCTGACCCACTGGAAATGTGATGAAACTAATAAAAGTTTAAATAAATCTACTATTATTCTGACATTTCACATTCTTAAAGAGTTGAAATGTATTTGCCTAAGGTGTAGTAAACTTCTGCCTTCAACTGTATGTTGAATCAAAGGGCTGGGATCCTGTGTGTGTGTGTGTGTCGATAGAGAAAAGACAACACTCAGGTTCCACCTTAAAAGGGCTAAATGAGAGACATGTGACAAGGGTTTCTTATTTGGTGTGCACGCTATGGCTTCAGTCAAGTACACCATGAGAACTCACCAGGAGTTGTGTGTGCATTGTGAGCAAAGTATAACTATAGGTGCAAGCCACAAAACAATCATGGTCTGCCATAGTTATTTGTCAAAGACAGACAACAGGGTTGTTTGTGTGTGTGTGTGTGTGTGTGTGTGTGTGTGTGTGTGTGTGTGTGTGTGTGTGTGTGTGTGTGTGTGTAAAATCAGTGGCAGGAAGGTCTTGTTTGAATCCTGCACGTATAAATCGGTCATTATGGACAATTTAATTTGTAGATGATATAAACAGGACACTGGAGCATAGAAAAAGACAGCAAAGATTACATTCTTTCTCCTGAGGAACTAACCTTATTACTGGAAAACGATCATAAGCTCAAATAATATTTCTGAGAAATTACAACTCGTATACTTAAAAGGTGAATTCTACAATTTCACAAATGGTGATTATATAACATTTGAAAGGGGTTTCCTGTGGAGTAAAACTCAGAGGGCAGAGTTGAACAGTAGAAAATAGCAGGCTTAGGTTTTGCTGTGTTAATGAAACAATTTAACAACGTAACCCCAGTTTCTCCCGGGGATTGAGTAATTATATTTTTCCTGTGTACTGAGACAGAAAGGCTTAAGTCAGACTTTATACACAAAATAACAGTGGATGGGAGAGGATAGGGGGAAGGTGGGAAAAGTAAAGGCGTCAGCTTGTTTCAGTTCAGATGGCGCCTAGCCGAGTTCCAAACGAGTGTGCTCACATACTCCCTTAAAAAGAGCTTCACTTGAAAAACAAGAAAAAAGCGGCAATAGTACGGTTTGTCCATATTGAGATGGCATAGCTAGTATACACCTTCTCAAAACAGTTGGAACTTTTCTATAATAACTCACTTCATTTTGACATTTTTGCAGAGGAGATCTTAGATGTGCAATTTTACATCTAACTAGTATTTCTCAAAGAAAATGTAAAACATCACGTAAATTAGTCATCTTTCGTTGAATGACAACCAAGACTTACTGAAGAATCTCTAATGTTGACCAATCACAGATGAAGGGGCGTAGACTTCAGCTACCGACTTCGGCTTGCTTCAAGGAAAAAAATGGTTTGCCCCCAAACATCACAAAATGTAAGCATAATACAGTATATGTACTAACTGTTTCGGCTGGGAAGCATGTGGACGTCTTAAGGAGGGTGAGAGAAGGAGGGAGGAATAGGTAAACATGGCAGAGTTGCTCAAGGGGACAGAAAAACTAAAAGAACACTAACTGAAGACACACAGACTTTCTCCAAAGTGTGCTGGGAGACAGTGAGAGGAGTAGAAAGTGCTGTGCAGCTGCGTCTGAGACTGATTTAGTCTGATCAGTACCAAGGCATGTTTTAATAAAACAGACACACGGGACAGAGTCGACATGTATGAAATGTAGTGAATATTCCATAAACAACTGTATGAACACGGGGGCCTATGGTTGACATATGACCAAATGACATGCATATGTAAATTAGAGGTCGACCGATTATGATTTTTCAACGCCGATACCGATTATTGGAGAACCAAAAAAAGCAGATACCGACTAATCGGCCGATTAAAATAAATGTATTTGTAATAATGACAATTACAATAATACTGAATTAACACTTATATTACCTTAATATAATACATCAATAAAATCCATTTAGCCTCAAATAAATAATGAAACATGTTCAAAGTGGTTTAAATAATGCAAAAACAAAGTGTTGGAGAAGAAAGTAAAAGTGCAAAATGTGTTATGTAAGAAAGCTAACATTTAAGTTCCTTGCTCAGAACATGAGAACATATGAAAGCTGGTGATTCCATTTAACATGAGTCTTCAATATTCCCAGGTAAGAAGTTTTAGGTTGTAGTTATTATAGGAATTAAAGGACTATTTCCCTCTATACCATTTGTATTTCATATACCTTTTACTATTGGATGTTAATGTAAATGTAATGGATGTTCTTATAGGCACTATAGTATTGCCAGTGTAACAGCATAGCTTCAGTCCCTCTCCTCGCTCCTCCCTGGGCTCGAACCAGCAACACAACGACAACAGCCACCATCGAAGCAGCGTTACCCATGCAGAGCAAGGGGAACAACTACTAGAAGGCTCAGAGCGAGTGACGTTTGAAACGCTATTAGCGTGCGTTAACTAGCTAGCCATTTCACTTCGGTTACACCAGCCTCATCTCGGGAGTTGATAGGCTTGAAGTCATAAACAGTTTAATGCTTGACGCACAACGAAGACCTGCTGGCAAAACGCACGAAAGTGCTGTTTGAATTCATGTTTACGCGCCTGCTACTGCCTACCACCATTCAGTCAGATACTTAGATACTTGTATGCTCAGTCAGATTATATGCAACGCAGGACACACTAGATAATATCTAGTAATATCATCAACCATGTGTAGTTAACTAGTGATTATGATTGATTGTTTATTACAAGATAAGTTTAATACTAGCTAGCAACTTACCTTGGCTTACTACATTCGCGTAACAGGCAGTCTCCTTGTGGAGTGCAACGAGAGAGAGGCAGGTCGTTATTGCGTTGGACTAGTTAACTGTAAGGTTCCAAGATTGGATCCCCCGAGCTGACAAGGTGAAAATTTGTCGTTCTGCCCCTGAACAAGGCAGTTAACCCACCGTTCCTAGGCCGTCATTGAAAATAAGAATGTGTTCTTAACTGACTTGCCTAGTTAAATAAAGGTATTTTAAAAAATATTTTAAAATCGGCAGCCAAAAATACCGATTTCCGATTGTTATGAAAACTTGAAATCGGCCCTAATTAATTGGCCATTCCGGTTAAATCGGTCTACCTCTAATGTAAATATTGTACATCATTATCCATAACTTCTGTCTAGATTTAGGGGCAAAAATAATTCATGACTAAAGCTAAATAGGATGGACTTGCACTGTGAAGAGGGCTCCAGCAATGTGACAGGTAGGTGGCCTACATAACAAAAACATGATCATTTCCCGAACGAGTGACTTAAGAAATGTAGGATAAGCCATAGGATGAATCTATTTCAACGCTCTGAGCTGCACTCAGTCAGTCATTCACACACAAAAACAACCAGCCTTGCCTGTGTCAAATCCCTTGTGCTGCTGGTGGTTCCTGACTGAGGATAAATCCTTAGAGATCTGACCTGCCAACAAGGCAAGGATGGGTGGCTTGGCTGGCCTGGGAGCGGCAGGGACATCAAATCTACCATTTTACAAACCAAACACGCACACTAGGGTAGCTACAGAAACCGCAGTTCCTCCTGTTGAGGAGTCAAAACAGAAATGCCTGCCGAGATTCTGGTTGGTGCGTGCAGAGAGCAGGCACCCCTTCCTGGAACCCAAGCCCAGGGACCAGGCACCAGTGTGATTGGTGGAGATAAGTATCAGTCCACTGACTCAGCAGGAGGTGGGAGAGACAGACCTGCGCTCTCTGCTGTGCTTCCCTGCCTGGGAAAACACCACGACAGTCCCAGTCAGTCCCACTACCACAATATCGACCATCCCTCCTCCCTCATTCATGATCCCTGTAATTACCCGACCAGTTTACTCACAGACACACCAGTAATAACACACCATACAGCAAGAGAAGGATACTGGCAGACTGGGGAGTCTGCTTGTCTGAGGCAATGAGAGAACATGTGGGGTCGTTAATCTTTCCCAACACAGGGTGGTATCACTCCTCCTTGATTCTAGAGAAAATTATATGTCATTGAATCTAGTCTACAGCTGTGTTTGGTACTTTTGGCAAAACATAGATTAGGAATTCTGTAAGAACACTCAAGTAAGCTGTCAAACTCAATTCTCTATCTAGCCACTATTCTGGGGTCACAGATAGAAAGCAGTGAAAATAAAATAAATGGTAGACTGCAAACAGTGAAAAGGCACCCCATATCTCTAGGATTTAATGCTGTGATTATGGGTGAGAGATTAAGTCTTTTTTAAAGGAGGTTCCATGTGATTCAGATTATAGAAAGGCAGTGCATCTCCCCCTCTGCCCTCCCTGTGGTATGTTGCCCACCCCCCACCCCCACTCCCCACCCACCTGCCTCTGCTGTGCCCTTTAGTCTTCACATTCCTTCAACACAGGTTAGGAATCAGTGGGTAAGGTAAGTGCAGCACTTCATTATATCATTGTTACCAAAACATAACAGCAGGTTGCCCTCTCCTTAACAACCCATGACTAAATAACAAGAGGGAAGACACTTCCAACAAGAGTATTTTTTTCTGTGCTGTATAAATCTATGACTTCAAAGAGAAAGGAAAAATAACACTACATCACAGCAGGCCATTTAAGGCGCATTTGAATTAAATTTGTCCCCCCAAAAATGTGTGCATTCTGAGCAGCCATCTTTGACATTTTCCATTCCAGTCCCCCTCTTGACCCAGTCGGTTTTGAGCAGAGGTTGGGTGCTCTAGTTAGCTATCATACGAGCCAAGACAGAGACAAACACCACAGTGCTTATTTCACGATAGTATGCAACACAGCCATGTGGAACTGGAATAGAATATGGCATTGGACAGGCTGAAGGACAGCACCCTTGCCAAGAATGCTCTGAAACCCCCAGCGTTCAGTGACAAGTGTTCAGCTGCTGCTCATCCAGGGGCACCCTTGGACGACAGGATCCATCTTGGACACAGACCGTGTCAGTTTGGGACCTCTTAATGAAGTCTCCAGCATGGGTGAGTGCATTCAACAGAAGAGGAAAGGGGGTGGGGGAAGGAAGAGAGGGAAATGCCACTCCCTGGAGAAAATACACAGGATCTCCTCACGTGACAGAGAGAAAAGCCCTGGCTTAGCATTGCAATGTCCACTCATGGTAATAACACAGTGATTACAGAATTGCAGCGCTATTCAATAACAAAACACAACAGCTACACATTAAAGCTTTGCAATTTTTCATCATCTAAAATCTGTAAAATCATGTCTCAATAGAAAGGTGAAGTTGGAAACCAAATAAGTTTGCTTATATGGGTGATTGTTAATGGCTACAACCATCAAACTAGTAGCAGTAGTTGTTGAAAGGATAATGAATAACTGTGGTGCACATTCATGTTATAAACTTATCGTTCTATTTATCATTATCACATCAATTCAGGCAATTTATCCAGGTATGGATTCTTGTCCTTATTGCCCAGCTCTAATTCAAACACAATCCAAAACAAACCATTATGTAACTCGTCAAAATTATGTAATACATTGAAATAATGTATCATACGACATGTATTAATATAACTCCGTAAGTAAGTGTAGTTTGTAATGCATGTTATGAATGCTTTATGAGAGACTTAACAGAAAGAATTAGGCTACCACTAAATAACATCTCCCCTTCAGGAGACTGAAAAGATTTAGCATGGTTCCCCCAGATACTCAAAAGGTTCTACAGCTGCACCATCGAGAGCATCCTGACCGGTTGTATCACCGCCTGGTATGGCAACTGCTCGACATCTGACAGTAAGGCGTACAGAGGGTAGTGTGAACAGCCTAATACATCACTGGGGCCAAGTTTCCTGCCATCCAGGACCTATATAATAGGCGGTGTCAGAGGAAAGCCTATAAAATTGTTAGAGACTCCAGTCACCCAAGTTATAGACTGTTTTCTCTGCTACCGCATGGCAAGCGGTACCGGAGAGCCAAGTCTAGGACCAAAAGGCTCCTCAACAGCTTCTACCCCTAAGCCATAAGACTGCTGAACAATTCATAAAATCACCACCGGACAATTTACATGGACACCTCCCCTCCTTTCGTACACTCGTATTTGTTTGTTACCTATGTATAGTCACGTCGTCCCCACCTACATGTACAGATTACCTCAACTGGCCTGTACCCCTGCACCCTGACTCAGTACCGGGGCCCCCTGTATATAGCTTCGTTATTCTTAGTGTTACTTTTATTATTACTTTTTATTTTAGTCTACTTGGTAAATATTTTCTTCTTCTTGAACTGCACTGTTGGTTAAGGGCTTGTAAGCAAGCATTTCACAGTAAAGTCTCCACTTGTTGTATTCAGCGCATGTAACAAATAAAACTTGATAACAGACATAAGAGCTACGAGGGTAGCGTTAGAGATTCCCCGGTACTTTTGTATACTTTTTAGGCAGTATTTCTGAATGTAAAGTTCACGAGTCAAAGGTGGTCCCTGAAAATTTCGTCACATACGTGCACGTCATTGCTCTCTCTCGCTCTGCTGTGTGTGCACACATCTTTCTAGCTGTCACTAATGGCAAGGGGCTTAAGCTCAGTGGCTAGAACTTGAATTGCTATGGGGCTGGCCCACGTGGTGGAAAATGGCGTTGCACAGCTTTCAATAAACAGTCACTTTCTAACTAGGGATTTTGTGGACAGTGGTAATACAGTAATTCTACTCATAGATTATGCATGTATGAACTACACATTGACACATCCAGCCCAAAGCAGGAAGTAAAAAAAAAAAAAAGACTTACTAGTTGCCAAAGTTCTGTAGCATGTCTTTAAGCATAACTTGGTTGTATTTCACTACTAGATAAACTAGAGATAAAACGGTGGAGTCTAGATAACTGATGGTCATGTGGGCAGTGCTCTTGATAGGAAGCAGTGTTGCTTTAGAACACGTTGTCTGACCAAAACTGAGAGCTCAGCTGCACAAGGGGCCAGGGTTCCTAGCTCATCTTCATGGGGGCCACTTGAGACCCTCTGTCCGCAGACCCTCTCATGGCACAGAAAAAGTGAGAGTGAGATAGACTAGCCCCGTCTGCACTGAAACATCCAGCAGCTCTCTCTAGCCATATGTTTTATTTTAAAGGACAATTCAGAGTGACAGAGCGACCAGTGATACAGGAAAACAGCACCTCTCCAGGCCACAGAGAAGACTAATTGCAACCCCCCAATCGCTGATGTAAATGTGAGATGTGTAATCATCATCAAAGGAAAACGGAAGACGTACGTACCGCTCTGAGTGAGTCCGCTAAGGCCACAGGGACTCATCCTCATAATTACCACAGCCTCTCCAGCCATACATGAGAGGGAGGGCAAGAGCACAGACTGCAAAGCCTTTCAAACCCCCTTGCTTAATTTCACTACTCTTCTTTCACCCTGAAAACACAAGCACGTGGCCTATTTTTAGAGTGAGCTGCTACAAATAATTTATTGTATTTTGTGGTGTTGTATTCCTATTCAGCGAGTGTAAACAGCAAAAGACAAGGGAGGGATGAGGACAGAATTCAAATGTATTGTGGAAGAAGAGTTAATGTCTTTATGAGCTGGATTAATAGGGTTTCACACAGCTTTTGAAATGTTAGCAACATCCACTCCTACTTCGTGCTCCAGCAGAAACACTACTATGAAAATGCTGCTGCTACTGCTGTGCTGAGTGAGCTTTACCTAATCCCCTTTTCAGATAAACATGAGGCTGTGCTGCACACTTCCTCCAAGACAGGAAATGCATTATGATGAGGACAATAATAAGTAAACAATTATTTGACACTGTAAAAAATCCCACTACATTTCCATGACTGGAATATAATTATTTTATTTGGGTTTGATTTCAGCATGCTTGACCTTTGAAAGAGATTATGTCAACACAACTACAGATGTGATCATTATCTATTCCAGGTGTCACAACACTCTGGTCTAGAAACAGCCTTCAGAGCATTCTCTGTATCCTTCATTACTCAATGTGACTCTGACCACTGCAATGTGTTGTGAAATTCCTCTGAACGAATTTGTAATACACATGGGCCTGAGCCTGGACTGTTAAAACCACAGACATTCAAGTTACACTTTTCACACAACAATCCTGACATTACTCATAGCTAGAGAGATATTGCATATATTGTGTATTGTACTACAAACATCAATAGGAGTTAAATAGTTATGTGAAGTGAATTCGGGGGGTCTGAGGGGCATGTACTGTTTGATGTGGCCTCAAAGCTATTCCTTAAATCAAGCAGTGATCCCTGAACAACATTCCCTAACTCAATGTAAGGTAAGGTATCCTATAATGAAAACGTAATCATCCAAGCAGAGGTGATGTATTCAGATTAGAGGTAGACCAACAATGATTTTTCAACGCCGATAGATTATTGGAGGACCAAAAAAGTCGATAACGATTCAAATCTGCAGTTTATTTATATATATATAAATGACAATAACAATACTTAACGAACACTTATTGTAACTTAATATAATACATAAATAAAAATCAATTTAGTCTCAAATAAATAATGAAACTTGTTCAATTTGGTTTAAATAATGCAAAAACACAGTGCTGGAGAAGAAAGTAAAAGTGCAATATGTGACACGTAAAAAAAGCCAACGTTTAAATTCCTTGCTCAGAACATGAGAACATATGAAAGCTGGTGGTGCCTTTTAACATAATATATGCCATTTAGCAGACGCTTTTATCCAAAGCGACTTACAGTCATGTGTGCATACATTCTACGTATGGGTGGTCCCGGGAATCGAACCCACTACCCTGGCGTTACAAGTGCCATGCTCTACCAACTGAGCTACAGAAGGACCACACATGAGTCTTCAATATTCCCAGTTAATCCGTTTTAGGTTGTAGCTATTATAGGAATTATTAGGACTATTGCTCTCTATACCATTTGTATTTCATATACATTTGACTATTGGATGTTCTTTAAAAGGCACTATAGTATTGCCAGCCTAATCTTGGCTTGAAGTTATAAACAGCACTGTGCTTCAAGCATTGCGAAGAGCTGCTGGCAAATGCAGGAAGTGCTGTTTGAATTAATGCTTAAGAGCCTGCTGCTGCCTACAACTGCTCAGTCAGGTTGCTCTATCAAATCATAGACTTAATTATAATAAACAAACAGAAATACGAGCCTTAGGTCATTAATATGGTCAAATCCAGAAACTATAATTTCGAAAACATAACATTTATTCTTTCAGTGAAATACGGAAGCGTTCTGTATTTTATCTAACGGGTGGCATCCATAAGTCTAAATATTGCTGTTACATTGTACAACCTTCAATGTTATGTCATAATTACGTAAAATTCTGGCAAATTAATTAATCTTTGTGAGGAATAAATGGTCTTCACACAGTTCGCAATGAGCCAGGCAGCCCAAACTGCTGCATATATACTGACTCTGCTTACACTGAAGGCAAGAGAAGTGACACAATTTCCCTAGTTAATATTGTCTGCTAACATTAATTTATTTTAACTAAATATGCATGTTAAAAAATATATACTTCTGTATTGATTTTAAGAAAGGCATTGATGTTTATGGTTAGGTACACATTGGTGCTAATAAGCTTTTGTTAAATCATCACCCGTTTGGCGAAGTAGGCTGTGATTCGATGATAAATTAACAGGCACCACATTGATTATATGCAATTCAGGACAAGCTACTTAAACTAGTGATATCATCAACCATGTGTAGTTAACTAGTGATTATGTTAAGATTGTTTTTTTTTTTTTATATAAGATAAGTTAATGCTAGCTAGCAACTGACCTTGGCTCCTTGCTGCACTCACGTTAACAGGTGGTCAGCCTGCCACACAGTCTCCTCATGGATTGAAATGTAATTGGCATCCAAAAATGCAGATTACCTATCGTTATGAAAACTTGAAATCGGCCCTAATTAAATCCGTCAACCTCTAATTCAGATTGAACAAGTGGGCCAGAGAGTGACAGCCAAATGAACCAGAAGGCTTATTTATCAGTGAACACATGCTGGTAGCAACACATTCTGTCAAAACGGATGATAGCCTTCTTGACAGACCAAACACCGTCCAGCAAACAGAACGTTGGACTTCAGTTGTCACTTGCACTTTCAATGGACAACCCACTTTAAATATCCATAGTATGATGTAGTGAGATATATCACATAGGACAAACCTACATTACATCCCCTGAGATGGTTACACCTGAATTGGAAAAACTGACCAAACCTGAATTTCATGTGTGAAACTACAGTACACATTCCTAGGTTGTCAGACAACTCTGTGTGACAGAACACAATTGGCACACTTAAAAACATTGGTATGCGTTGTAATTTGTGGATTAACCTATTTACAACCACTCCCAAAATGTGTTGCTGCCAGCTTTCACCTGGTCAAACAAGGTTGAAACAAGCCAAACCACTAGAACAACACTAGTACAGATACATGACGTATTTTAATCCACACGGCCTTGACTGACTAGCCCATCTTTTGACCCAATAGCATGTACAATTGAGACATGTCTAACTTGAACCCGTTCACTCGAAAATCTGCATAGGCCCAGTAAACAAACATGATTGCCCGGTAAATGACGCAGAGATAAAACTACGGGTTGTAGTTCACTATTGGTTCTAATGAACAATCGTGTCATTGTACCAAGACTATGATATAATTGATTAACACTGGACATTATTTTACCCCGGCTTTGATTGTCGGTAGACCAACCATTACAGTGTTGCATGGCATTATGATATCGTCCATTCAAATAAAGTTTGCCACAGTAACTGTTTTCACAGTCAAGACACTCAAAAATGTAACTAACCATCAGCATTGAAGAAATGCTATGTGGCCCCCAAATGTAGATGATCCACAGGTGTTTTATTGGGGCACCCCTGACAATAATATGCAAAAGTTGTCAGTTTATTGAGTCATCTGTTTAGTGAACCCGTTCTGTTTTGCTACTTTTCAAAACATTATAAAATCCTGAATGTTTCATGATCAATACCTCCCTGGTCGCATGAATGACATTCACCTAACATAAATACAGGTGAGGTAACGTTCGATCATGTCGATCTCATCAACCACTGACAACATTGACAGAGACACAAACTAGACGAATAATCTGATGTTGATAGTATTTCCCAGTTTCCCTTGATGAGATGATTATGCATTAAGCGAAAAATAGAATATACTTCTTAACTTTTTTTTCTGTAGTTCCATCGGGTATCCTACCTTAGAAGCTGTTTTGGCAGACATTTTACTTGCTTGCTCCGCTCCCAAAGTAGCAAGTTAGTGTTAGTATTATCACTTCAACCAAAGCGCAAAATTCCTTCTTCTGAATTTCGCCCAGCTGCCGCCACGCCGGGCAATAATATTTTATTTTTTCAGGACGTCGTGAAACATGACCCAAATTTGTGTGTGAAAAGTCCAAAGTTCATTATCTTCAGTAGTTTGCCTTCAATGTAACTTCACCCTATATGCCTATTCATTTGAAATTACTCCGTTTAAAATAGTCCAACTCAAATACGTAGCCTTTTTGTAATTTCTCTTAATGAACGTTGGTTGAAACGTTTGAAGAAATGTAAATATCACTTCGTCCGCAAATCCAAAGCAGTAAAACTGCAATGGCAGGCTTTGTATGCCTCTCCCTGCTCGATTCTCTCCTCTCCAACCAACGATCATGACATGTCTGACTGGAAGAGTCCATTGCACCGCTGTAGGGGTGATGGTACTGGATGGAAACCAGGGCATTGCCGTTTAACTAAATCTACTTACTCTAAACAAAAATATTATGATTATGCATGCATGTCGGACATTCAGGTCAAACGTATACGTTATATTTATATTTTAATTTACCCGTATAAATTATTCTTAATGCAACAACAACAAAAACGGATATCACAATTTTTCTTGATAATGAACTATGCGGACCATGGGCAATTGTGAAGAGAGGAGAGGGGATTTCGCTGATGTGATGCTGCTGCATGTTCACGTTTACTTGGTGACTGACAGGCCTGCAGTGTCTATTTACTATATTGAAGCACAGTACTTGTGAACTCCTAAAACACCTGGGTCACCTAACATATCCAGCTGACGCTGACAACGATAAAGTGAAAATACATTGATTTATATGATTCTTGAGACATAAAACTTAGAACTATTCCTGCAAAAATATCTGGTAATATGTATGAAAACACAATTTTATATTATTATGGGACTTTGCAACCACGCTAGTTGGTGGCATTGCAGTCAAGCCTGGGACATAGACAGTCTACAGTTTCATAAGTAAAAGTTGTAAACCAAAGAAACATATTTCAGGTCAACTTTCAACTGAAAATCCAGTCAATGACTTTAAGTTGGATTTTTGTGTGGTTGATAACCAACCACACAGGAAACCAAGCAGGCCATAGCTGTCATTCAGAATACTTCCTATGGCTTTCCGGACCCCCACCCACAGGATGCACTGAACCTCAGAACTCAGCTTGCATTGTTTCAAAGTAAACAACACACTGTAGGTCTATATCTCTCAATGTAAAATAAATCAGTTTATACATTACTTGTAAAGAAATCAGAAATAGCTTCAGCCTGTGACATAATGAAAAAAGAACAATGATGACTACATGTTCATCTAAGTAACTACTTTGCTCTGAGCACACAGAGCTCCTCTATTTCCATCCCACGCAGCCATTTTGATAAACCAGGAAATCACGTTCACACACAGCTCCTGACTATTCTTACAGCTGGCGCAAGCCAGAGGTGCCCTGTAGGTGTGGATGGTCTTGGGTTAATTTGCCACCAGACCAAATCCCACAAAGCAAAAACCTAAGGCAGTTTGACAGACAGGGCTTGATGCATCGTGCTTAAGAACAGCTCTCAGCCATGGTATATTAGCCATATACCACACCTCCTCGTGCCTTATTGCTTAAATATAACATTCGGCCTACAACTAAATAGTGCACTCTTAAATTACTATATAATTAACTGTATTTGTCAGTATCTAACAATCTAATCTAATACGAGGTTGGACTCAAAAGTAAAATACAGAAAGAACAATGAAATCTACATTTGTATCAGTATTTAAAAAAAGCATATTTGTTATATCTGCAATATGAATGAATGACCACATACTAGTATAGATGCCAGCCGCTCTGTCCTCCTGTAACGGTAACTTCGTCCCGCATCCACCAGGGAAGATATCAGAATGTTCAGCATTCTATCTCTCTCAAGTAACCAGGCTAATTTGCTGTTCTAAAAGTAAACAAGATGGAGCTAGAACATTTTAATTGATCTACCCCAAACACTGTAACCCAAAGAAACAGAGAGAAGAGTACTGCTGCCTGCTTTAGAGACAAATACAGACTTTCAGTATCTCCTGATGGAGAAGAGAGAGGGGCATTTGTGACACTAAAACGGGATCAAAGGAAGCTTTGTCCTGCATGGCTCCCCCCGCAGTACCCAGAGCAGCAGCACACAACAGCTCTGGAGCTCAGGTGCTGCCTTCGCATGGAAGAGCAGGCACATGGAAAACACTCTGCCACAGAACAGGCCGAAACACGCAGACACAAAACAGGCACACGTTAGTGAGGAGAACACTTCACAGAGTTATGCTCAGCATCCCCAGAGCAGAAAACGAACGTGCAGTGAAATAACATGAAGCACACACCCTGAACTGCACTGTGTGTCCTAACTGGATATTACAAGATAATAGACCCTCAACACCATTGTTGTAGGCATAGTACTTTCTCAGCTTTAAAAAAGCCATTGTTGTAGGTGAGGTATAGTCCTTCTTTCTCAGCTTTAGAAAAGGGGGATGAGAGTGAAAGGGAGAACAATAAACACAGGCCGAGCTATAACACCTCTCTGCTTGTTAGAACAACCAATCTGAGGGAGAGGTCAAGATCTAGAGGCCAGTTCCTGCCAACAACAGCCGTCATTGATAAGTCCACAGTTGTTTTCTTTCCACATTTTTGCCCTTGAAGTTCTTCAATAAAAGTAGCCTACATGCCAAACCACTCAGATATGCAATTTCACAAATGTGTATTCTTTTCTCAAATACAGGAAGATAATGAGGACAGTATAATCAAACTTGGGGCTTATACTATATATTATTGTGAAAAGGGGAGAATAGTTGATTATTACTTGGGAGACACAAAAAGTCAAAGTAATACCACACACGGTCTAGAATGAAGCCAAAATGTCATTGATGATTATGTAGTAGTATATCTTTCCCCAAACTCACTTTCCCCCCTGTTCTAATAACACCATGCTAGTTGAGTCAGTATAGGGAGGAGGAAGTCAGGGTCCTGTTTCACTGTCCGTCCATCTTCATCTGGGCTGAATTAAGATCTGATTGGTAGTTTGTCTTATCTTCCCTGGGCTCTATTGACTCAGGAAATTCTTGCCTCGGTTACAGCTCTAGTGGGGTACTGTGTTCTGTTTCCACTGTTAATGAGAACCCTCTGAAGGTCAGGGCCTGAAGGAGTGGAGTCAAACCAACAGCAAGGAGTTCCTTTAGTAATCATTACTGGACGATATCTACCGGGGAACATTAAGACCCAGTTGCCTATTAGGGCACACAAGGACAAAGACCCACTTGTACTTTCCAACAGAGAATAACCAAACTGAAGCTTGAGAGAAAGAAAAAAAAAATCAATATTTTCTATTTCCTCTGTGCCTACAGCACTTCTCCTTCTCAATTTATTGGTTTAATCTGAATTTAACATTGTTTTATATGCATTGGAAAACCTCTTTTTATTTTACCTTTATGTTACTAAGCAAGTCAGTTAAGAACAAATTCTTATTTTCAATGACAGCCTAGTGGGTTAACTGTCTTGTTCAGGGGCAGAACGACAGATTTGTACCTTGTCAGCTCGGGGATTCGAACTTGCAACCTTTCGGTTACTAGCCCAAAACTAACCACTAGGCTACCCTGCCACTAGGCCACTCTACCGCTCTATTGGAGTTTACCATGTGAAATGTCCTTTTCAAGACAAAACAAGCTATTCAATTAAGTTGAAAGAAAGGGGTTGTCCACAACTAGGATTTCTTTTTTATACTTGGATTTTAGGCATATGTCAAGCTTTCCATATTCAAGATTTATTGGATTATACTTTGCCATTCTTCACATTTTGGGGCTTCTACTTTATACCAGTTACGGGTAATGGCTTTTTTACTTACAGCAAGGTTAACTTTGATCAGGTATCTGTCCCTGCCCATCACACTCATGGAACATTACTTAGGTACATTACAGGGCAAGTTCTAGGGACTTCATTTCCTATGACATCTTTTAACACCAAACATACATTGTCACGAAACAATGACATCTTCTGACATTCTCCCAAAACATGGGTGTGGTTGGCATGTGCATGGCCACACAGCCACCAGCATGGCTGTTGTACACCTATCTAGCTTTTGACTTTTGATTCTAGGAGTGCTAAAAAAAAGGGGTAATTTTCCCCCCAAAACTCTCCATGTTCTCGAGTTTGTATTAGTATGTTGAGTACTGCATATATTGTCCCAGTCTTCATCTGAGATGTCTATATTCAGTTCCTTTCCCCATTTTGCTTTAATATAAAGAGTTGACTCTTTTCTAGAGGCTATCAGGCCATGACAGAGTGAAGAGATTGTCTTGGACATTACCTGTTTATATGCATTTTGAATCACATGGATAGTCATATTTGGTATTGAAGAAGGTCATGTAATTTGTATCTCTTTTTCAAAATAGTCCCTTAACTGTAAGTATCTGAAGAAATCATATTTCTCCTTTAAATTCGGAGAAGTTCTCCATCCTCTTCTCCATCCTCTATCATACTGTAGATACCTGGTTTACATATTGGATCAAACCTAAACCATTTCAACGTTCGGATTTCCTCTTCCAGTTTATGTTGCTTCACCATCCGAAACCAGAGGTCTAGTGTAAATGATGATATAGGGTTAAGTATCACTGTTAATGTCCCAAATGTGTCTTTATCCCCAGCTACAGACTGGATTGGGCGACCTTGAACGGCAACCTCAATATCTTTCCATATAACACTGTATTGTGAGTCACAATAGCTGGCCTTTCTAATGTGTGATCGGTAAAAACAAATGCCTCAAATCCCATTGAGAAATTGAGGAACATTCTGGCAAGATTAGTCTCATATGACAAACAGTAGAACAGCATCGTATCTTGGTTTCAGCTCTCATTTTCATCGTATTGTCAAGGACTAAACAGAAAAACGGAGTAAACTGAAAAGGCTTTCATAAGGTGTGAGAAAGATTGAGAGAAGGAGAGAGGCTTTTTCCTACTGTACTTATAACTCATGCCTCCATCCTTAAGTGCCTCTAGAACTGTTGTTCCATTAAACCTGTCAATGTGTTCATGTTACGTCTCTCCTCCAATTCACACAGTAATTGCATGGGCATTCAATCAATCAATTATATTGGCAGCAACATCCTCAAGTCATTGTTTATGGCATGGTGTTGTGCAGGAATGCAGTGGAGGGCTTTGTGGATGGGGAAAGTGTTTAGTCTGCGTTGGAACAGCCAACTCTCTCTGGCCTCACTCAATTTGATCAGTGGGACTGGAGTGCTGGGACACTAGGAAATAAAGACAGGGGTTTATACAGGTGTAAACATTAACAGACACAGCTTAACAAAATATGGTAAGTGTGTGTGTGTCACCCCTATACGATTTGTTATTAGTAGTCCAATTCCATGGTCATGGCCTCAATTATTCAGTCTTTTCTGGTTCACACAACACATTTAGTATCACTCTTCAAGGCTACATGCTTTCATCACATGAAAGACATGGTGGCAAAAGCACAGCCTTCAACAACATTTCCAGAAACTGGAATAAATTGTAATTTGGAAAAGTTCGGAAGTATTATGAGGTGTGAACTTCATTGCTGCCCAAATACTCTGTAGTTAAAAAGTTATATTGTTTAAGGGGATCACTGCTGTGATGTGATTCTTACTTCAATACAATTAACATCTGACAACTAACTTGATTTTAAAAAACTGAAAAAAAATTAAAGATTAAACTCAAATAGATTCCAATAATGCAGTTTACAGTTTACAGAATATTCTGAGAGGATACATTGCGAGTGAATTACCATAGTAATTACTGATACTAAACCATTAGACCGCTTTCATCTTGTGGAGCAGAAATACAAATTATTATATAGTTCATTCATCTAAAAAAACTTAATCTCCTTTCCTTTTCTCAATTGACATGGTTAGCAGAGCACATTTAGCCAAACAACAGGCTGGAGGCTGGTATCCCTCCACTCAGCTGCAGAAGCACTTTAACCCGCTATGGCTCAAGCATACTCACTAATAGCCTCCCCAGCAACACAACTGGGAGTGGCAAGAGGAGGTAACCATAATTTCAAATGAGCCTTATCGTTATACTCAAAATATTATATTTCTGTGCGAGATGAATTATACATTCTGGAGAGAGGAAAAAAGAGACTTTATTGAGTTTGAAACTGAGTGGCGTATCTAAGTGTGGTTTCTACCCAAGTTAGCCATGCCATTTAGAGTTGATGACGTGATCCCATTGTTTGCATTACAATGAGAGAGTGAAATTGAAAACAATGCTCTGAAGATCCCAGAGTGCATTTTATTGAATTTACGAGGCAGTAAATACTTCACGAGAAACAATGTGACCTTTGCCTCATTGTTGAGACATTTCTAAATGACATTACTACAACCCAAATGTTTCAGCATCTTTATATACTTATTACGGTAAATATAACATGCTCATCACAATGTGCGCAGTTCCACATTTGTTTTCCTCCAAATGGTGAAGCGATGGTACATACTGTGCGGAAATGTTTCATACCAAGCACTTGGCGTAATCATTTTCTCTATACTGTGATAACACTCCACTATCTTTCCAGTCACGGATGTCAATAATTTAACCAGACAGGGCAGATGAAAAGTTAGCTGAAATCAAAGTCATTGAATGTACATTATACAATGACAACTCTAGGGGATACCAAACACAATCATGTTTATTGACATTTGAGGACCATTTCTTATTGTTCTTAAGGTTTAACAAAGCACACGATGTGCTCCAGTCTGCTGACAATGACTGACTTCCTGTAAACCTTGCTGTTGTGGATTACAACTCTAATGACAACAGTGTGGAGCCCAATCAAAGTGTTGTCCGAGAAAAAACGCACAAGTACACAAGCACACTCAAACATACACACATGCACACGTCATGTGCAAATCTGTGTAGTAGCTCCTTATCTTCCAGAGACTCCATTCAAAGCTGCCTGGCATTGCAGTATCAGCAGAAATGATGTGTGGGGTACTGTGTGCAGAGGCAGGAAACACCTATTCTTTACCAGCAACAACATGGTGTGTAAATACTCTCTGCAGGACAGGTCCTTCATAAATTAAGGAGAAAAAAAGAGAGCCTTTCCTGGAAGGTAATTTGGAGGATTCTTCTGGGAAAATGCTGCTTGTTGTTCACTGTCCTGAGAGAGGGTGGTTCCTTTATAAACAACACAGACAGACTGCTGCTGGGAGTCTAGGGCATCAGCAAACACCATTCTGTAGGCTGAGGTGTTACAGTGCAAATGGACATGAACTACATCTCCACTGGCATAACATTCCCCTCACATTATCACTGACATGGGCAGAGGGGAGGGAACCTACCAGTCTCCCTCACAGAGACCTCCAGGGCGGGAGAGGCCGTACTGTTACCTTTACTGTAACAGTTTAATGTGTTCAATGTGAGACGGTAAAGAGTTGGTGTCATAAAAACAGCAGGTCAAATGTCTGGGCTGCTGCTATGGCTGTCTCCTGTAATGCAGTGATGTGAAAGACAAAACAAAAGAGGAGCTCTCCTTTCGTGAGAAGTGTTGCCTATACTAACGTGTGTGTGTTTTCGTGTTGTGTGTGTATTTGTTTTTGTGTATGTGTGTACGTTTTAGCCTGGAAGGGCGGCCATTGCCATGGAGCTGGGGGAAACAGGATGGGACACAAGGAGGTGTTCCTCTGGTATTTCCTGAGGGAGGGAGCTTAACAAGCGTGCATACACTCGCAGGCACGTACGACATCGCTATATTGACATAATTATGTGGTCAAGGTCCAGTGGTCCCCCAGTGCTTAGCTCATTCATCTCCACTCATGGCCACTAATTCCTGAGAGACAGCGCACGTAAAATATTATTACTGTCGCACAGCGGCTTGAAATCCACATTTTACCCCTCATAACATAAGTAAGTCCTCAATCCTCGCTAGAATTCAATTACGTGTCAAATGTCACTTTCACACCTACTGCTAACTGTCTTCACTGAAACTTGAGCTGCAGTTGTTTCAGAACACAGGCCATAACTCTTACTGTCTGTCAGCTCTGCAGAAAGTGCATCTGTCCATTCTCTGTTCCACTGTGATTTCACGCTCATATGTACAGTATGCATGCTCACACAAACACTAAATGCTTTACCTACTACATACAGGGACCAGGAAGTACAAAACCTTTATCTTGGACAGGAAAGTTCATTCTGTTCTGCTCTGATTGTAATTCAAGGGCCTGCTCTCTCACCTTTATCTGGAGTGATTCAGTGGCTAACCTTTTCATTATAGAGCAAGAGAGAGCCCAGAGGTCGATACTGTAGAGCAGCACGTGTACGGTATTTCAGAAGGTGGAGCAGCAGCGGCAGAGGGGTGGGCCTCAGTAGTGGGAGAGAGGGAGAGAGAGAGATGGGGGTGGGTGCATTGGACGAGGGCATACAGTGGGATAAACGAGGACATTCCTCGGTGGACACGTTCTGTAGGTCACGGCTGGAACAGATCAATGAGCGACCAAAACACCTGAAACTGTTTCTATTCCAGAGAGTCATCAGTCAAAATGTTGAATTCACACAGTGGACGGAAGCAGCACTTTACATCATTCTACTCCAAGGCTACAGTGTCTGCAATCAAAAAATTCACAGAGCTCTAAGGGTCAAATTCACAGAGCGCTGAGGGCTCAATAATATCGAATGGCACCAGTAACCATCTCAGCCAGTGTGTCTAGACAGATGGTTTTAGTGCCTTAAATGATAAAATATCACCATATGGACAATACTGTTGAAATCCTGAGACGGCAAACAAATCTCTCTCTGTTTCAACTTTTTTTTATTTTTTAAATCACAGCTTCAAAAAGTCAATTCTGATTGCAGGCAAAAACACAAACACTCATGAGTAGTGAAACATCTAAAACTGGAGGAGAAACATCTGGAAGTTAGTTGCACGGTCCTGCCCCAGCACAGCAGCTTGGGGGGAAAAAAGTGCTCACTCTGCACATTACTGTGAGCTTGTCTCTAAGGCACTCAAACAGACCAATTATGACACAAGCTCTTTACCGCAGCCAGCCCCAATACAGACAGACAGAGGTTCAGGGGCTGGGGAGAACCGCATTACACATACTATGAAGAGAAGGAGGAGAGGAGGAAGATGGGAGAGGAGTGGTGAGGCTGAGGTGGGCTATATACACTGCTCAAAAAAATAAAGGGAACACTAAAATAACACATCCTAGATATGAATGAATGAAATATTCTTATTAAATACTTTTTTCTTTACATAGTTGAATGTGCTGATAACAAAATCACACAAAAATTATAAATGGAAATCAAATTTATCAACCCATGGAGGTCTGGATTTGGAGTCACACTTAAAATTAAAGTGGAAAACCAGACTACAGGCTGATCCAACTTTGATGTAATGTCCTTAAAACAAGTCAAAATGAGGCTCAGTAGTGTGTGTGGCCTCCACGTGCCTGTGTGACCTCCCTACAACGCCTGGGCATGCTCCTGATGAGGTGGCGGATGGTCTCCTGAGGGATCTCCTCCCAGACCTGGACTAAAGCATCCGCCAACTCCTGGACAGTCTATGGTGCAATGTGGAGTTGGTGGATGGAGCGAGACATGATGTCCCAGATGTGCTCAATTGGATTCAGGTCTGTGGAACGGGCGGGCCAGTCCATAGCATCAATGCCTTCCTCTTGCTGGAACTGCTGACACATTCCAGCCACATGAGGTCTAGCATTGTCTTGCATTAGGAGGAACCCAGGGCCAACCGCACCAGCATATGGTCTCACAAGGGGTCTGAGGATCTCATCTCGGTACCTAATGGCAGTCAGGCTACCTCTGACGAGCACATGGAGGGCTGTGCGGCCCCCCAAAGAAATGCCACCCCACACCATGACTGACCCACCGCCAAACCGGTCATGCTGGAGGATGTTGCAGGCAGCAGAACGTTCTCCACAGCATCTCCAGACTGTCACATGTGCTCAGTGTGAACCTGCTTTCATCTGTGAAGAGCACAGGGCGCCAGTGGCGAATTTGCTAATCTTGGTGTTCTCTGGCAAATGCCAAACTTCCTGCACGGTGTTGGGCTAAGCACAACCCCCACCTGTGGACGTCGGGCCCTCATACTACCCTCATGGAGTCTGTTTCTGACCGTTTTAGCATACACATGCACATTTGTGGCCTGCTGGAGGTCATTTTGCAGGGCCCTGGCAGTGCTCCTCCTGCTCCTCCTTGCACAAATGCGGAGGTAGCGGTCCTGCTGCTGGGTTGTTGCCCTCCTACGGCCTCTTCCACATCTCCTGATGTACTGGCCTGTCTCCTGGTAGCGCCTCCATGCTCTGGACACTATGCTGACAGACACAGCAAACCTTCTTGCCACAGCTCGCATTGATGTGCCATCCTGGATGAGCTGCACTACCTGAGCCACTTGTGTGGGTTGTAAACTCCGTCTCATGCTACCACTAGAGTGAAAGCACCACCAGCATTCAAAAGTGACCAAAACATCAGCCAGGAAGCATAGGAACTGAGAAGTGGTCTGGTCACCACCTGCAGAACCACTCCTTTATTGGGGGTGTCTTGCTAATTGCCTATAATTTCTACCTGTTGTCTATTCCATTTGCACAACAGCATGTAAAATGTATTGTCAATCAGTGTTGCTTCCTAAGTGGACAGTTTGATTTCACAGAAGTGTGATTGACTTGGAGTTACATTGTGTTGTTTAAGTGTTCCCTTTATTTTTTTGAGCAGTGTAGTATGTACCACATCCATGGGTTCCTTCCTGTCACAGTGAGACAGGAGGAGTGTGGAGTCCATTAATTCAAATCTAATTATATTTCTCACATGAGCCGAATTCAACAGGTTTTAGTACTTACAGTGAAATGCTTACTTACAAGCCCTTAACCATCAATGCAGTTTTAAGAAAATAGTTAATTCAGTAAATATTGTCTTTACTCGAAGGTAAATAAAGTTACACAATAAAATAACAATAACGAGGCTATATACAGGGGGTACCCTTTTCGAGTCAAAGTGCGGGGGTACAGGTTTAGTCTAGGTAATTGAGGTAATATATACATGTAAGTATCAGTAAAGTGATTATGCATAGATAATAAACAGCAAGCAGCAGCTGTGTAAAAAAAACTTGCAAATGCAAATAGTCCAGGTAGCCATTTCATGAATCGTTCAACAGTCTGATGGCTTGGGGGTAGAAGCTGTTAAGGAGCCCTCTCCTCTGTGATACTAATCTGTGATACTAGTAATTGTTCTAATGGTACTACCTGTCACTGGGGTATTCCAACACCATGAGGCTACTGTTCAGTACTCACATAGGGAGGAAGAGGAGTGCTTTAGACATGAGAGAAAAATACTGATCATTAACAGTCCATGAGGATAAACGGTAAAACACCAATGGGGCACAGTGGAAATGTTCTGAATACCTAGCAGAGAGGAGAAGTTTAGTCAACGAAATTGAGTTCCCAATTGAAAGTGGCTGTGAGGTGATGGGCAATACATGTGATTTAGTGGTACATGGATGAGAGGGAATAATGTGATTCACAGCTAACTCTGCTGATAACACTCTGATAATGTTAAAGGAGAGCCATGATTAAACCCCAGTTCTGATGTGCAGACCTGCCCCGTCAGCGATTGAGTCAAAACAGCGCGCATGGTTGGAATGCAGCCCTCATTGACATCGACCCACCGCACTGAGCCTCTTGTGTGAACATGGAGTGGAGCACTCACTCTCTGTCTCCCCCTCTCCCCCCTCTCTCTACACTGCCAGGCTGTGCCACTAAGCACGTGCAGAGGTGTACTAATAGAGATAACAGTTAATTATCTCTCAAATACAGTTTGCCTTCTTCAGCTCCAGAGAAGGAGTCTATAGGGACCACAGTTCAGTATAGGCTATACACTCCTCCATCATTCAGGTGTAATATTGTCAACCTTTGCTTATTACATAAGATGTCCCTCCCATATATAAGTAGCCACACCTCTGTTAAAATAAGGCAAGAGCCTTTGTGGAGCAGGCAGGAGTCTTTGTGGAGACTAGAGGGAGGTAAAAGAGAGGTCCTGCCTGGTCCTGACATGACAGTCAGATAGTCAGAGAGCAGGGAGACAGCGACAGACCAGAGGCATCATGGAATGGGACCCCGCTAAAGCTCCAGTGTGCTCTGTTTAATCCCCCTCCCTTCCACTGCCAGGATCAAGCCTCATCAGCTTTGGTGTTCAGTGTCAGACTCATTTTTATAACGTCCCACCGGTCAATTCTAACCGCTAATGCCTCACACAACGGCTCCTAATGCCAAGTGATTACGGACTGCTGTTTTAGCACATTTGTTGCATGAAAAGAGAGAAAGGGCCACAAGGCTGTCCGTCGGCTCCATGCTCAAAGGGACGAGCCTGATGAACTCAGCAGAAAAGGATCTTCCCTGAAAGCAGCTCTAAGCCACAGACCTCGGGGTGGGGTCTAGGGGGATAGGGGGCTGTGGCCTGGCAGTCAGAGCTGGTCTGACTGGGGCTTTACAGTATCCTATGCCAGAGCATATAGACAGTTCCTGTGTTCTCACGTCACATGTGCAGATACACAAATATGCTCACACGGCTTTTCCACAAGTAGACATGAGACTGAAAGTAGTTAACTCATTCACCCATTGAAAAAAAACACTGGAGTCAATTACGTACACTCAACACTGTGCATGAAGTAGAATTCAAAAACACCATAGAACTTCAAATTAAAAACAAAAATAGCGGTTTCTGGATAATCATCATTTGTGCTTGTCTCTCTGGTGCCCTTGTCACATCTCTGACACAATTCAGGCAGATTTCCCCCACTCCTATGAGTCCCATTTAGAGCAAACAGAATTTGCATGGAGATGTGATCGGCATCAGTATGCCTGCACCTATCAACTGGGGCCTCATTGTGTCAAACAGTGTTACAGGCTGGACCATGTGACATCTAAAGAACACAAGGAAATGACACCACTGGGACAGAACACAAACAGAGCTGAGTTCTGTGTACAGAGAGAAGACAACACAAACAGATAGAGAGAGACAGAGAGACAGAGACAGAGACAGAGAGAGAGAGAGAGAGAGAGAGAGAGAGAGAGAGAGAGAGAGAGAGAGAGAGAGAGAGAGAGAGAGAGAGAGAGAGAGACAGAGAGACAGAGAGACAGAGAGACAGAGAGACAGAGAGACAGAGAGACAGAGAGAGAGAGAGACTACATGAAAGGATACTTAATTTAGTCAATTTGAAGTTTCCTGAACTGAGAAAATCATTTCAGTGAAATCAAAGAAAGCAATGGTGAGAGATCCCTGTTGTTTTTCTAAAGACAACTCCCTTAAATAGAGGGTCTGTGCCCCTTGCCAGTAAACAGTACATGCATTGTGTACCAAACAGATCATAATTTCCAATAATACTTTGTTGGGAACATTATGCAAAGGCATTCGACTGGCATGCAAACATTTCAGCTGTCATCCAGTTACACACTTTCTAAAAATGTGCAAGTACAGGAGTCTAGAGGGTAGGTCATACTGGATTACACACTGGAGTTCAGACATTTTTAAAGGCAGTCTGACTGAGTCACAGCTTGCCCTGGAGTAAAAGCCCTCAGAGAACTGAGAGAGAGAGAAAGAGGGCAAGGGAGAGAGAGAGAGAATGAGTGACAAGCAGAGAGAGGGAGGGAGAGAATGAGATCAACTCTGCAGATCCTAATAAACCCACTAACTCCACCCCACTGCCTTTACTACATCCAAGGCCTGAGATATGAGGTATGAGGCAGGTTTCCCATCACACATGAAAAGGACCATACGGTCATTGGGGAGGACAGGCAGCTAGCTGATCTATGCCTTTTTATTATTGCAGTATAATGATGAGGTCATTATTAAAATGTCTGCTAGTGTATGTTGAAGAGGGCACGACAAAGCCTATTCCCCCTCAGGAAACTAAAAAGATTTGGCATGGGTCCTGAGATCCTCAAAAGGTTCTACAGCTGCAACATCGAGAGCATCCTAACTGGTTGCATTACTGCCTGGTACGGCAATTGCTCGGCCTTTGACCACAAGGCACTACAGAGGGTAGTGCGTACGGCCCAGTACATCACTGGGGCTAAGCTGCCTGCCATCCAGGACCTCTACACTAGGCGGTGTCAGAGGAAGGCCCTAAAAATTCCCCAGTCATAGACTGTTCTCTCTACTACCGCATGTCAAGCGGTACCGGAGTGCCATGTCTAGGACAAAAAGGCATCTCAACAGTTTTTATCCCCAAGCCATATTACTCCTGAACAGGTAATCAAATGGCTACCCGGACTATTTGCATTGTGTGCCCCCAACCCCTCTTTTACACTGCTGCTACCCTCTGTTTATCATATATGCACAGTCACTTTAACTATACATTCATGTACATACTACCCCAATTGGGCCGACCAAACAGTGCTTCCTCACATTGGCTAATCGGACTATCTGCATTTTGTCCCACCACCCACCAACCCCTCTTTTACATTACTGCTACTCTCTGTTCATCATATATGCATAGTCACTTTAACCATAGCTACATGTACATACTACCGCAATCAGTCTGACTAACCAGTGTGTAGCCTCGCTACTTTTATAGCCTCGCTACTGTATATAGCCTGTGTTTTTAACGTTGTTTTATTTCTTTACTTACCTATTGTTCACCTAATACCTTTTTTGCACTATTGGTTAGAGCTTGTAAGTAAGCATTTCACTTGTAAGGTCGACACCTGTTGTATTCGGCGCACATGACAAATAAACTTTGATTTGATGGTGATTTCTAATTGTTTTTGCCAAATGCTCAAAAGGAGTGTATAAGATCAGAAAGAAATTATGTATTGTGAATCCCCTACTTATTCATCTCTACGGTATCCAGAACAAAGATTGCCATTGTACCGCACAGAGTGAGGTTTCACTGCGGTCACATGGATCGTACTGGGGTGCGGATGTAAAAATCCCACAAAATCTGCCGTTGGCACACATTCAAATTAGCCCCAAGGGTGCCTTGTTAAAAATGGTTCATTCTCTTAAATGAAATACCACGACTGTTTTCTCATTAGCTGGGAATGTTGTTTGAAATGTCAGATACAACATACCTTAGTGATATCATTACCAACCTACTGCATACCGCTTCAAAATATGGAAATTTCTGTGTGCAGGGTCTGCTATTAGCATGCTAACGCTCATTGAGACAGACTGGTAGAATAGAGAGCATAACTAGCATTCACTGGTTGAAGTAACTTTTGAGTGCAATGGAGTTGACTGGTGACTATGACATAAATATATAGAATTCACAACATTTGGACGTGGATATAGTTCTATATATTTTTTAAATGAAACTATGTGTGTCGTTATTGTTTGAAATCAGACTGAACTGCTTTGTTGATTGCTTCTGTACCCAGATTCCGTGATTTGCTTCACTTTACGCGTGGATCTATCCCATTTTAAACCTGTTTTCATATTTATTTATTTATCTTTTTAAATCGATTTCCTGGCACACATGATTTCTCAGTATGGGCGTGCTGCTGCATGCTGGGAAATTACAATAAGTGATGGACCCATAGAAGATTCTCTGGCCTTTACTGTATGTGGCCTGTCAGAGGCTGTCTGGGCACTGGGAGGAGAGAGTGATTGAGTTGTTTTCCTCTTTCTGCTTGCTGGTGCTTGGGAGGTTGAGGGGCTAGATCTGGGGCTGGGGTTGAGGCTAGAGCAGGGACTGGAGATGGGGTTGGAGGAGGGGCTAGAGAAGGGGCTCGAGATGGGTCTGGAATTGGAGAAGGGGCTAGAGATGGGTCTGGAATTGGAGCAGAAGGGGCTGGAGTAGGGGCTGGCACTCATGTTTCCCGCAAACAGTGTTTGGTTTGATCGTTCACCAATAATGTCAAGGAAATGTACAAATCATTCTCTTAAAAAGGATATGTTAATAGAGTGAGGGATAATCTTAGGCTGTATTGATTGAGAGAAATGCAGAGCACACAGAATACAGAATAGGTTGTCCCTTAGCCAAGTGAACCTGTTTACACCAGCAGCTGCAACATAACCACTGTATGTTATTACATAGAGATGTGTGGCTTATGGCTTTTCTATAGCATTTGTTCTCACACATGATGGAATACAGTGCTCATTTTCATCTCAAGCATTCTTCTCCCCAATCTGGAGACTGCTCAGGTTGTGTGTTATATTATATGCAGGTGTCCATACTCCATATTGCTAGTGCTTCTCTGTATGTGTCATATTTCCATAGCTACAGGAAGTAGGGGTGCTGAGGGTGCTGGAGCAACACCTGACAAATAAATACAATAATACCCCATAGTGACAAAGCGAAAAAAAAAACAGATTTTTAGACATTTTTATAAATGTATAAAACAAAAAAACGGAAATACCTTATTTTCATAAGTATTCAGGCCCTTTGCTATGAGACTCGAAATTTAGCTCCGGTGCATCCGGTTTATATTGATAATCTTAGAGATGTTTCTACAACTTTATTGGAGTCCACCTGTGGTAAATTGAATTGGAAAGGCACACACCTGTCTATACAAGGTCCCAGAGTTGATAGTGCATGTCAGAGCAAAAACCAAGCCATGAGGTCGAAGAAATTGTCCGTAGTGCCCCGAGATAGGAATGCGTTGATGCACAGATCTGGGAAAGAGTACCAAAACATTTCTGCAGCATTGCAGGTCCTCATGAATGCATTGGCCTCCATCATTCTTAAATGGAAAAAGTTTGGAACCACCAAGACTCTTCCTAGAGCTGGCCGCCCAGCAAAACTGAGAAATTCCTTGGTCAGGGAGTTGACCAAGAACTCAATGGTCACTCGGACATAGCTCCAGAGTTCTTCTGTAGATATTGGAGAACCTTCCAGAAGGACAACCATCTCTGCAGCACTATACTAATCAGGCCTTTATGGTAGAATGGCCAGACAGAAGCCACTCAGGATTGAAGGTCGTAGGATTGGCTTCGGGACAAGTCTCAGAATGTCCTTGAATGGACCAGCCAGAACCCGGACTTGCACCCGATAGCAAAGGGGTCTTATAGTAAAGGGACTGAATACCTATGTAAATATGTTTTTATTTATATGGATATATATCAATTTGCAAAAATGTAAAGAAAACTGTTTTTGGTTTGTCATTATGGAGTATTGTGTGTAGGAAAAAATAACAATTTCATCAATTTTAGACTAAGGCTGTAACATAACAAAATGTGGAAAAAGTCAAGGGGTCTGAATACTTTCCGAATGTACATATACTCAAAACATCTTCACGCGGACATGCCTATTTCTCACAAGGAGAAAGGCTCTCAAAATGCATCATATTATTCTATAGTCTGGCTCCAAACACAGAGACAGCCACAGAATAGAAAAGAATGGTACACATGAAACAGCTCGCGCTCAATGAGTGTAAACAGTCTGATGCTGCCGCTCTGCTAGTCAACAGATGGGGTGAGGAGAGGAGGTATGGGGCCCACATGGGTAACTGGGGGGGCCTGTCTTGATTGGGTCATTTTTTAAATATAAATTACGTTATTTTTCTTATTCTTAGAAGAAGAAAAAATGATCTTTCTTATTTCCATATAACAGACATCTTTGCAGTGAGATTACACAATGAATATAAAGGATCTTTCCTGTTCTGGGAAATGCCTTCAATCACAAGCTCAATTTATACGAGCAATGTACAAATATATCACTGTCATACTTTCCTGTAAGTATGTGTTTTATTTACTCAGTAACTACAATGTAAAACACGGTGTGTTCAAATATTTTAAAGACACTCAAGAGCAGCTTTTGTATGAGTTTCAGGGCAATATGGCAATATACCTTAAATAATGAGAAAAAAATCGGAATGTTGAATATGGAAATGCTCTTAGTGCACTCTTTTCTCACACCTCAAATGAATATTTCAGTGCATAAACAACAAAGCAAATTCCGTCGTGGTCTCGCAATAAAGAAAACTCTTCCTTCCGAAAACATGAATTAAACATTTCCACATCCCAATTTAAATTATACATATTTACAACAACAGCGAACATCAAAAAGTAAAACAACCTCAAACTATCCAAACAATGGAAAACGACTATGCCCAAACCCTAACTTTAAAATGTGACATTCCCTTAGCTCAGTGTACTGTGCTCAGAGTCCCTCCCCTCCGGTGTGTCCCCCCCCCACCACTACCACCCAGACTCAGTGAGCAATCAAGTAGCCAGTCAGAGTAGAGCAAACCTTGTCTGATATCCACAAAGGCCATGTGATACTTCAGATATCACCATCACTGATTTTGAGTGAGGGTATTGATTTAAAAAACAGAAATTCAAAAATTAGAGTTCCGAAGCACTCTGATTGGGGCACAGGCACCTCTCTGGCCAGGCTAAGCCAATCAGGAGTGGAGGTGACTAAAACCTTTGATGACAGGCCGGCTGGGCCCCCCAGATGGCCCTGCGTAGCGGAGTGAAGGGGTCCCGGATCCCCTGCTCCCTCCCTGAGATAACAGAGATATTCCTCAGTGCATACCCTGCTTTTCCACAAGCCTCTCCATTAATTCCAATGGACTGTGTGGAATGCCGGAGCACCCAGGCAGTCGGTCGCTGTGGATGAGCGGAAATGAAAAAAAAACACTACTCTAATCTGTGTGAGCCCTGGTCTGGCCTGAGGTCAGTGCACCTGCATGCGTGCAGCAGGGAAGAAGATACTAATAACACACACTACACACGGCATGGAGGCTGAACGTACAGTACAGTGTGTGGACCTGGAGCAACAAAACACATACGTGGTGGGATTAAACCTATAAATGAGTCAGAGGGCTGGATTAAAGGACAGGAGTTCAGTCGGGAGTGATCTCCTGGACAAGCATATCAAGCAGGTCTGGGATCAGATCAATGCATTGGGGAGTCAGTCAGTCACACACAGTCAGGCAAAGACATACTGTAATCACCTGCATTCATTAGCTTACTGTGATCCACACTAGCCTCTACCACATACTCCAACACCACTGAGTCAGACCAGGCCCCGTCGCTGTCTGGTGCCCTGGTTGGTTTAAAGCAAATTCTGACCACTAGTCAGAATTTGAGTCAGGCTCCCACCACTGAGTCAGGCTCCCACCACTGTGAGATCTAATCAAATTCAGCTATGATATTATTTCCAATGTAAGCCAGTTCTCCCTCAAGTTATCTCCTCCTATCCCTCATACTTTGGCCACTCCGGAAAGAAAATGAGTCGGCCAAATTCCAGAAACACAGAGCTGTGGTATTAAAGTCTGCTCCATATCCAGTAAAAGAAAGGAGAGAGATTTTATTTTTTTACGTGGTCAGGATAAGGTGATCAAGAGACAGCAAGACTCAGTGTGGAGAAAGAAAAACAATGAGGATGGAAGACAGAAGAAAGGAGAGGTAAAAAAAGACTTCAAGGAAGGAGAGTTCACAGTCAAAAGTAGCAACAGTAACACAGTAGAAAGAGAGAGAAAAATTTAATCAGACAGGGAATGATTTACTGCACTGCGCCAAAGCCAGGCAGAGCCATCAATCTTCACCACTTCTAAATTCTTCTGGAAATCAATTCAGTCCATTGGTCTGCTGTTTTATTTATGTGTCACCACTATTAGGGGGAAAAACATCAGTGGCATGATGGGTCTCCATCTCTCCAATGCATTCAGCAGCCTCCCAGTGGACCAGAACAGCAGCAGCATTTCTAGAATGCGGTAACACATCTAAGTGGTTCACTTTGTAGGACATTAGACATTACTGGACACACTGGGGAAAGACTTGGCACTGCAGGTGTTCTTTTCCACACAGGCATGTCCCACCACCTGACACACTGGATGAGGATCAGAGTGTTTCAATGTCCTTCCTTCCTTAGTTACTTCCCTCGGAAGTCGTCGTAGTCGATCACATCAAGAGGAGAGAATCCAACCCGACCATGTCTCACACGGTGTAGTGTCAAAGTGAATTGTGGCTGTGACCTGGCCATAAGAAGAGTGTTTCAGTGGTCTATCTATACATTTAGGTGTATATACACAATACAATCTACAAGAAGGTCAGACATTGTTATGATCGTGCCAACATCCACAGGTGTGGTGCTGTGCCAACTGGCTCCTGTCCTGTGAAACCTGGGTCCGCACCCTCATCTTGTCCACAGGTTGAAGCTCATCCAGAGGGGGGAACGGGGCACCTTCAGACTGCTAATGACTAGAAAGTTCTTCCCTCCCTTGCCAAGGAAAAGGGTCACCTCGCAACTGCCAAAGACTAGGTGCTACCCTCGACAAGGGAAAGCGGGCACCCCGAGACTGCCAAAGACTATAAAGTTCAACCGGCTTGCCAAGGGAAAGTGGGCACCCCGAGACTGCCAAATACTATAAAGTTAAACCGACTTGCCAAGGGAAAGCGGGCACCCCGAGACTGCCAAAGACTAGGTGCTACCCTCGACAAGGGGAAGCGGGCACTCCGAGACTGCCAAAGACTAGGTGCTACCCTCGACAAGGGAAAGCGGGCACCCCGAGACTGCCAAAGACTAGATGCTACCCTCGACAAGGGAATGCAGGCACCCCGAGACTGACAAAGACTAGGTGCTACCCTCGACAAGGGAAAGCGGGCACCCCGAGACTGCCAAAGACTAGGTGCTACCCTCGACAAGGGAAAGCAGGCACCCCGAGACTGCCAAAGACTAGGTGCTACCCTCGACAAGGGAAAGTGGGCACCCCGAGACTGCCAAAGACTAGGTGCTACCCTCGACAAGGGAAAGCGGGCACTCCGAGACTGCCAAAGACTATAAAGTTCAACCGACTTGCCAAGGGAAAGGGGGCACACTGAGATGCCAAAGACTAGAATGTTATGTCCTCCCCTGCTAAGCTCACCAACACAGGTCAAGAACCAGATAGTCTGTCTCAGGAGAGCCTGACAGCAGGCAGAGCAGAGAGCAGAGGTTTATTAAAAGAAAACAAGGCTGTAGAATGCAGGGATGTGTACACTTAATACCTCTGCCAGGGCAGAAGAAATCCACCGCTCAACCTTCGTGGGAGTCTCTGAGGAAACGGCAGGCATGTCTGGAAGCAACAGACCCCCAGTTCACTCCTGTTCTCCAACACTAAATTATGGAAAACATCATCTTTCCTCTGTGTGACGGGATACATTTTGTCTGGCCTCCTCTCGTTATACCCCATGAGGTGCCAGGTTATTCAAGTTTACACTTGAAGTTTGGCTGCTTGGAATGTTCAGGAGAGGAGGCCTGAAACAGTGGGAAGCAGGAGGACTGGTAGAGAGGTATGCCTGGACCCTTTGAAGATAGTCAGCGGACAGAGAAAGAAAGTCCACAAGACCTTGGTTAACTGCAGCAACCCTCTGTCTCAACCACATTACTTCTGCTGAAACCAGATGACCCAGTACAAAGAACACCACACTACTGGAAGCTCTCCATTATCTCTCTTTAATAATATTGGAAGTATTTAGGGTCACAAAACAAAAGGCAAAGAGGCAAAAACATTAATTTCCTATCCTTCTTCCTGGTTGGGCTTTACATCCTTAAATGCTACTTAATAAGAAGCCGGTGCATTACTTATTTATACAGAATATGAAATACATACTGTAAGCAGCAGGGAGCCGGCTCTGTTAATTGAACAAATCATCCTCACCAATTAACTCATCTGGCTGAGAGCATTTCTGCCAAATATCAGGCTAGCTGATAAACAACAATATGCCACTCCCCATCTGCCAACATATGGATGCATGATATGTCACCAACACATGTTGCATACAACACAATTAATCATTTAACAGTTGACAACAGCCTTCTGATTCATTATAACCACATACAGTGGGGCAAAAAAAGTATTCAGTCAGCCACCAATTGTGCAAGTTCTCCCACTTAAAAAGATGAGAGAGGCCTGTACTTTTCATCATAGGTACACTTCAACTATGACAGACAAAATGAGAAGAAAGAAAATCCAGAATATCACATTGTAGGATTTTTAATGAATTTATTTGCAAATTATGGTGGAAAATAAGTATTTGGTCACCTACAAACAAACAAGATTTCTGGCTCTCACAGACCTGTAACTTCTTCTTTAAGAGGCTCCTCTCTCCTCCACTCGTTACCTGTATTAATTTTTATTTTTATTTTTTATTTCACCTTTATTTAACCAGGTAGGCTAGTTGAGAACAAGTTCTCATTTGCAACTGCGACCTGGCCAAGATAAAGCATAGCAGTGTGAACAGACAACACAGAGTTACACATGGAGTAAACAATTAGCAAGTCAATAACACAGTAGAAAAAAATGGGCAGTCTATATACAATGTGTGCAAAAGGCATGAGGAGGTAGGCGAATAATACAATTTTGCAGATTAACACTGGAGTGATAAATGATCAGATGGGCATGTACAGGTAGAGATATTGGTGTGCAAAAGAGCAGAAAAGTAAATAAATAAAAACAGTATAAAAACAGTATGGGAATGAGGTAGGTGAAAAAGGGTGAGCTATTTACCTATAGACTATGTACAGCTGCAGCGATCGGTTAGCTGCTCGGATAGCTGATGTTTGAAGTTGGTGAGGGAGATAAAAGTCTCCAACTTCAGCGATTTTTGCAATTCGTTCCAGTCACAGGCAGCAGAGTACTGGAACGAAAGGCGGCCAAATGAGGTGTTGGCTTTAGGGATGGGTGTTGCCATCGTGACCAGTGAACTGAGATAAGGCGGAGCTTTACCTAGCATGGACTTGTAGATGACCTGGAGCCAGTGGGTCTGGCGACGAATATGTAGTGAGGGCCAGCCGACTAGAGCATACAAGTCGCAGTGGTGGGTGGTATAAGGTGCTTTAGTGACAAAACGGATGGCACTGTGATAGACTGCATCCAGTTTGCTGAGTAGAGTGTTGGAAGCCATTTTGTAGATGACATCGCCGAAGTCGAGGATCGGTAGGATAGTCAGTTTTACTAGGGTAAGCTTGGCAGCGTGAGTGAAGGAGGCTTTGTTGCGGAATAGAATGGCACCTGTTTGAACTTGTCATCAGTATAAAAGACACCTGTCCACAACCTCAAACAGTCACACTCCAAACTCCACTATGGCCAAGACCAAAGAGCTGTCAAAGGACACTAGAAACAAAATTGTAGACCTGCACCAGGCTGGGAAGACTGAATCGACAATAGGTAAGCAGCTTGGTTTGAAGAAATCAACTGTGGTAGCAATTAATAGGAAATGGAAGACATACAAGACCCACTGATAATCTCCCTCGATCTGGGGCTCCACGCAAGATCTCACCCCGTGGGGTCAAAATGATCACAGGAACGGTGAGCAAAAATCCCAGAACCACACGGGGGGACCTAGTGAATGACCTGCAGAGAGCTGGGACCAAAGTAACAAAGCCTACCATCAGTAACACACTACGCCGACAGGGACTCAAATCCTGCAGTCCCAGACGTGTCCCTCTGCTTAAGCCAGTACATGTCCAGGCCCGTCTGAAGTTTGCTAGAGAGCATTTGGATGATCCAGAAGAAGATTGGGAGAATGTCATATGGTCAGATGAAACCAAAATATAACTTTTTGGTAAAAACTCAACTCGTCGTGTTTGGAGGACAAAGAATGCTGAGTTGCATCCAAATAACACCATACCTACTGTGAAGCATGGGGGTGGAAACATCATGCTTTGGGGCTGTTTTTCTGCAAAGGGACCAGGACGACTGATCCGTGTAAAGGAAACCATGAATGGGGCCATGTATCGTGAGATTTTTAGTGAAAACCTCCTTCCATCAGCAAGGGCATTGGAGATGAAACGTGGCTGGGTCTTTCAGCATGACAATGATCCCAAACACACCGCCCGGGCAACGAAGGAGTGGCATCGTAAGAAGCATTTCAAGGTCCTGGAGTGGCCTAGCCAGTCTCCAGATCTCAACCCCATAGAAAATCTTTGAAGGGAGTTGAAAGTCCGTGTTGCCCAGCAACAGCCCCAAAACATCACTGCTCTAGAGGAGATCTGCATGGAGGAATGGGCCAAAATACCAGCAACAGTGTGTGAAAACCTTGTGAAGACTTACAGAAAACGTTTGACCTCTGTCATTGCCAACAAAGGGTATATAACAAAGTATTGAAATAAACTTTTGTTATTGACCAAATACTTATTTTCCACCATAATTTGCAAATAAATTCATTAAAAATCCTACAATGTGATTTTATGGATTTTTTTTTTCATTTTGTCTGTCATAGTTGAAGTGTACCTATGATGAAAATTACAGCCCACTCATCATTTTAAGTGGGAGAACTTGCACAATTGGTTGCTGACTAAATATGTTTTTGCCCCACTGTAGTAAAATATTACAAGGAGAAGAGGGTAAACAACTTTGTCACATTGCTGCAGATGAGCTGGGTGTAATTCAGTGATAGTAAATAAAAACTCATTAGTAGCCTAGGGCATGAAAGGAAAACTTGCTGGCAGTGAACCAGCGATGAGGGGCACTGAGCCATGGCTGACAAAGCTCAAGCACCTGACACACACTGCTTTAGAATGCTCACCTCTCCATTCACTCCCCTCTCCTCTCTTCCAGCAGGCCGACACTCCCTCCTTATTTCCTGTTTCTACAGTTCCACAAACACAGAACTGTTACATCCTGGGTCTTAGCTAGAGGTCGACCGATTATGATTTTTCAATGCCGATACCGATACCGATTATTGGAGGATCAAAAAAAAAGCTGATACCGATTAATCGGCTGATTTTTAAAATGTATTTATTTGTAATAATGACAATTCAATAATACTGAATTAACACTTTTGTTTTAACTTAATATAATATATCAATAAAATCAATTTAGCCTCAAATAAATAATGAAACATGTTCAAATTGGTTTAAATAATGCAAAAACAAAGTGTTGGAGAAGAAGGTAAAAGTGCAATATGTGCCATATAAAAAAGCTAACGTTTAAGTTCCTTGTTCAGAATATGGGAACATATGAAAGCTGGTGGTTCCTTTTAACATGAGTCTTCAATATTTCCAGGTAAGAAGTTTTGGGTTGAGGTTATTATAGGACTAATTCTCTCTATACCATTTGTATGTCATATACCTTTGACTATTGGATGTTCTTATAGGCACTTTAGTATTTCCAGTGTAACAGTATAGCTCCCATCCGTCTCCTCGCCCCTACCTGGGCTTGAACTAGGAACACATCGACAACAGCCACCCTCGAACCAGCGTTACCCATCGCTCCACAAAATCCGCGGCCCTTGCAGAGCAAGGGGAAGGACTACTCCAAGTCTCAGAGCGAGTGACGTTTGAAACGCTATTAGCGCGCACCCTGCTAACTAGCTAGCCATTTCACATCGGTTACAGCAGCCTAATCTTGGGAGTTGATAGGCTTGAATTCATAAACAGCGCAATGCTTGAAGCACTGCGAAGAGCTTCTGGCAAACGCACGAAAGTGCTGTTTGAATGAATGCTTACCAGCCTGCTGCTGCCTACAACCGCTCAGTCAGACTGCTCTATCAAATAATAGACTTAATTATAACATAATAAACACATAAATATGAGCCGTAGGTCATTAATATGGTCAAATCCGTAAACTATCATTTAGAAAATAAAACGTTTATTCTTTCAGTGAAATATGGAACCGTTCCGTATTTGATCTAATGGGTGGCATCCCTAAGTCTAAATATTCCTGTTACGTAAAATTCTGGCAATTTAGTTCGCAACGAGCCAGGCGGCCCAAACTGTTGCATATACCCTGACTCTGCGTGCAATGAACGCAAGAGAAGTGACACAATTTCCTAGTTTAATATTGCCTGCTAGCATGAATTTCTTTTAACTAAATATACAGGTTTAAAAATACACTGCTCAAAAAAATAAAGGGAACTCTAAAATAACACATCCTAGATCTGAATGAATGAAATATTCTTATTAAATACTATTTTCTTTACATAGTTGAATGTGCTGACAACAAAATCACACAAAAAATGATAAATGGAAATCAAATTTATCAACCCATGGAGGTCTGGATTTGGAGTCACACTCAAAATTAAAGTGGAATACCACACTACACGCTGATCCAACTTTGATGTAATGTACTTAAAACAAGTCAAAATGAGGCTCAGTAGTGTGTGTGGCCTCCACGTGCCTGTATGACCTCCCTACAACGCCTGGGCATGCTCCTGATGAGGTGGCGGGTGGTCTCCTGAGGGATCTCCTCCCAGACCTGGACTAAAGCATCCGCCAACTCCTGGACAGTCTGTGGTGCAACGTGGCGTTGGTGGATGGAGCGAGACATGATGTCCCAGATGTGCTCAATTGGATTCAGTTCTGGGGAACGGGCGGGCCAGTCCACAGCATCAATGCCTTCCTCTTGCAGGAACTGCTGACACACTCCAGCCACATGAGGTCTAGCATTTTCTTGCATTAGGAGGAACCCAGAACCGACCGCCCCAGCATATGGTCTCACAAGGGGTCTGAGGATCTCATCTCGGTACCTAATGGCAGTCAGGCTACCTCTGGCGAGCACATGGAGGGCTGTGCGGCCCCCCAAAGAAATCCCACACCATGACTGACCCACCGCCAAACAGGTCATGCTGGAGGATGTTGCAGGCAGCAGAACGTTCTCCACGGCGTCTCCAGACTGTCACGTCTGTCACATGTGCTCAGTGTGAACCTGCTTTCATCTGTGAAGAGCACAGGGCGCCAGTGACGAATTTGCCAACCTTGGTGTTCTCTGGCAAATGCCAAACGTCCTGCATGCACAACCCCCACCTGTGGACGTCGGGCCCTCATACCACCCTCATGGAGTCTGTTTCTGACCATTTGAGCAGACACATGCACATTTTGCAGGCCTCTGGCAGTGCTCCTCCTGCTCCTCCTTGCACAAAGGCGGAGGTAGCGGTCCTGCTGCTGGGTTGTTGCCCTCCTACGGCCTCCTCCACGTCTCCTGATGTACTGGCCTGTCTCCTGGACACTACGCTGACAGACACAGCAAACCTTCTTGCCACAGCTCGCATTGATGTGCCATCCTGGATGAGCTGCACTACCTGAGCCACTTGTGTGGGTTGTAGACTCCGTCTCATGCTACCACTAGAGTGAAAGCACCGCCAGCATTCAAAAGTGACCAAAACATCAGCCAGGAAGCATAGGAACTAAGAAGTGGTCTGTGGTCACAAACTGCAGAACCACTCCTTTATTGGGGGTGTCTTGTCTAATTTCTACCCGTTGTCTATTCCATTTGCACAACAGCATGTGAAATGTATTGTCAATCAGTGTTGCTTCCTAAGTGGACAGTTTGATTTCACAGAAGTGTGATTCACTTGGAGTTACATTGCTTTGTTTAAGTGTTCCCTTTATTTTTTTGAGCAGTGTATATACTTCTGTGTATTGATTTTAAGAAAGGCATTGATGTTTATGGTTAGGTACATTTGTGCAACGATTATGATTTTTTCACAAATGCGCTTTTGTTAAAACATCCCGTTTGGCGAAGTTGGCTGTCTTTGTTAGGAAGAAATAGTCTTCAGAGTTCGCAACGAGCCAGGCGGCCCAAACTGCTGCATATACCCTGACTCTGCGTGCAATGAACGCAAGAGAAGTGACACAATTTCCCTAATTAAAAGAAATTCATGTTACAGGCAATATGAACTAAATATGCAGGTTTAAAAATATATACTTGTGTGTTCATTTTAAGAAAGGCATTGATGTTTATGGTTAGGTACACATTGGTGCAATCACCCGTTTGGCGAAGTAGATGATCAGTGTACAAAAATGCAGATTACCGATTCTTATGAAAACTTGAAATCGGCCCTAATTAATCGGCCATTCCGATTAATCGGCCGACCTCTCGTCTTAGCTGACTGGTACTGCACTTATTTTGCTCTCTGCCTCTACTCCCATTTAAAGATGGCAGGTAGCCTAGCATTTAGAGTATTGGGCCAGTAGTTGAAAGGTCGCTGGTTTGAAATCCCAAGCAGACAAGGTGAAAAATCTGTTGATGTGCCCTTGAGCAAGGCACTTAACCCTAATTTGCTCCAGGGACACTCTACTGCTACGGGTTACCCTGTAAAACAACACATTTCACTGGACCTACCCAGAGTATGTGACAATACAACTTACATTTTTTTGTCCTCCCCATTCTCTGGCTCGATCAGGGAAAAATGACTTGAAAAAGACCAGTTTCTCATCACCCTGAAGTAGAATAGGGACATACTCTATATCCTCTCTCTATCTCCCTCTATTATGCTCTAAAGATCCCTACCAGTCTGCTTGGCAAAAAAAATCCCTGTGGCACACACTGGAATGTCGATTTGAGTTAATTAAATCTCCTGGCATCTGCTAGGCTCGGGCAATTACTGCAGTGAGAAGCCATGCGACGAGAGCCCTGCAAGAAGAAGGTGCTTGAAGAGGATCAGACTGGGAGAATGGTTAGAATAGAGCCATGGTTCACCGGGCACTGTCTTCTCTACTCCATGTTTCACAGCGGGGGCCCTTTGCATGAGGAAGTAATGGAATAACATTTCTATGCAGATTTTAATAGCTGCTGCCAGCCTGCCGCTTCGTTCATCTCACAGAGCTTCATTGAATTAGCCTCTCTCTGTTCAGTGTATCATCTCTCTCTCTCTCTCTGTTCTCACCCAACATCCTCTTTCCCAAACAATCCCCTCCCTGTGAATAGAAAGACATTAAAGAGACATCAAACATGCATGTCTTCTACTGAGGAAACAGTTCCCTTTCCATTTCCATTTCACCAACAACAAAAACAGAAATTCACAAATGTGAATAATTTTGTGTACCAGTCAGTCTGTTGGGAGAGGAATCTGCAGCAGCAACAGTCCTCTCAGGGCTGGGGGCATTCTAGTCTCTGAGCTCTGAGCAGCAGATTCAAACTTACAAGTAGTAAAACTCTGCCCTCTGCAGGACAACAGCTCTAAATGATTTATGTGGGTCTGATTGGCCGTCGAGTGGAGAAGCTGCTTTCTGCTGTTTTCTCACTGTGACATGGTTCAAGATCTTTTACTGGAGTGTTTGTCTTTGTGAGTAAATGGGGGTGGGGGAGTGATTAGATGGATTGCAACTAATTGCAAAGTCCCTCTTTGCTATGCAAATGAACTGAATCCCCCAAAAACATTTCCACTGCATTTCAGCCCTGCCACAAAAGGACCAGCTGACATGTCAGTGATTCTCTCGTTAACACAGGTGTGAGTGTTGACGAGGACAAGGCTGGAGATCACTCTGTCATGCTGATTGAGTTCAAATAACAGACTGGAAGCTTCAAAAGGAGGGTGGTGCTTGGAATCATTGTTCTTCCTCTGTCAACCATGGTTACCTGCAAGGAATCACGCGCCGTCATCATTGCTTTGCACAAAAAGGGCTTCACAGGCAAGGATATTGCTGCCAGTAGATTGCACCTAAATCCACCATTTATCGGATCATCAAGAACTTCAAGAAGAGCGGTTCAATTGTTCTGAAGAAGGCTTCAGGGTGCCCAAGAAAGTCCAGCAAGCGCCAGGACCGACTCCGAAAGTTGATTCAGCTGCGGGATCGGAGCACCACCAGTACAAAGCTTGCTCAGAAATGGCAGCAGGTAGGTGTGAGTGCATCTGCACGCACTGGTGAGGCGAAGACTTTTGGAGGATGGCCTGGTGTCAAAGAGGGCAGCAAAGAAGCCACTTCTCTCCAGGAAAAACATTAGGGACAGACTGATATTCTGCAAAAGGTACAGGGATTGGACTGGGGTAAAGTCATTTTCTCTGATGAATTCCCTTCCCGATTGTTTGGAGCATTCGGATAAAAAGCTTGTCCAGAGGAGACAAGGTGAGCGCTACCATCAGTCCTGTGTCATGCCAATAGTAAAGCATCCTGAGACCATTCATGTGTGGGGTTGCTTCTCAGCCAAGGGAGTGGGCTCACTCACAATGTTGTCTAAGAACACAGAAATGAAAAAAGAATGGTACCAACACATCCTCCGAGAGCAACTTCTCCCAACCATCCAGGAACAGTTTGGTGACGAACAATGCCTTTTCCAGCATGATGGAGCACCTTTCCTGAAGGCAAACATGATAACTAAGTGGCTCGGGGAACAAAACACTGATATTTTGGGTCCATGGCCAGGAAACTCCCCAGACCTTAATCCCATTGAGAACTTGTGGTCAATCTTTAAGAGGCGGGTGGACAAACAAAAACCAACAAATTCTGACAAACTCCAAGCATTGATTATGCAAGAATGGGTTGCCATGAGTCAGGATGTGGCCCAGAAGTTAATTGACAGCATGCCAGGGTGGATTGCAGGTCTTGAAAAAGAAGAGTCAACAATATTGTAATTGTCAATAAAAGCCTTTGACACTTATGAAATGCTTGTAATTATACTTCAGTATTCCATAGTAACATCTGACAAAAATATCTAAATACACTGAAGCAGCAAACTTTGTGGAAATTAATATTTCTGTCATTCTCAAAACTTTTGGCCACGATTGTAGGTACACAGTAGAAGTAGCATATTCCTGCTAACCTTTTGGCAGGAGCTGGAGACACACACCCAGAAAGTATACGAGGTGCAGACTAACGGACCGTAAACATTACATACAAAGAAAGTTGAAGTATTATACTGTTGAAACAACGACTCTGGTAACTCTGATACAAGCCCAGTGAACCATGTCATACTGGTACGGAGTCACTGTTTGTTTAACTAAGAGGAAGCAAAGCTCCATAGTCACTTCTGAGACATACAACCAGAGCTGTCTACCAGAGCAGAGCAGGATGTATCTTGGTGTGTGTGTGATTGTGTGTGTTGAATTTCTCAGTCATTATCACACATTTTAATGAGACATACCAGAAAGGCCAAAAATGTCAATTGCATGTATCATTTAATGTCCCCAGAAAATGTAATCCATACAAATTGAAAACTGAATTAATAAAAATTAAGATGTATGAATGAAAAGTAATTGCACATCATTGATTAACAATAAGTTACTTGGGTTTCAGTTGGTCTCAATTATTAAAACAATTGAGCATTCATTCATATCCATGATTTATAAATCTGCAGGTATTTCATCGTCAGAGCTGAAATGTTTCTCTGTAGGCTGACCTCTGACCCCTAGGCTTTGACCCCAGGCGACTGACTCCAGGGCACTGGACAGCCTGTGTCTGTTTGAGCAGATGACCCTGTAATTCATTACTGCAAACCATTGAGGGGATAAGAGGAAACATCCCTCTCATAACCTTTCCCAAATTGTTAGCCTACTTTAAACTCTTTCAGTAGCAACATTGAGATATTTAATGCACCCACAGACACAGACCAGCTAAATGAGTCAGGTTACCATACAGTCCAATTGGTAGACTTTCTCTCTTAACCTGTTACTGCAGTGGGCTAAATCAGGATCACACTAAGTGTTTCTCGGTAGTCTTAAACAAATCTACTTTGAAACAAAAGTATACACCTCACACAAACGGTTACGGGCAACAAAACAATAGGACGCCTGTACCATATCAGATACCAATTTGAAATGTACACAATTTTGAGTTTGCATCCCAATATTACACTTCATACCACAGCATTGTTGAATGCTAATTTCTGATTGGCTAGAAAGGCATTCTACACTGAACAAAAATATAAACGCAACAAGTAAAGTGTTGGTCCCATGTTTCATGAGCTGAAAAGATCCCAGAAATTTTCCAGATGCACAAAAAGCTTATTTCGCTCAGATTTCGTGCACAAATATGGTAGTGAGCATTTCTGCTTTTCCAAGATAATCTATCCACTTGACAGGTGTGGCATATCAAGAAGCTGATTAAACATCATGATCGTTATACAGGTGCACCTTGTGCTGGGGACAATAAAAGGCCACTTTAAAATGTGCAGTTTTGTCACACAACACAATGCTACAGATGTCTCAAGATTTGCAGGAGAGTGCAATTGGCATGCTGACTGCTGGAATGTCAACCAGAGTTGTTGCCAGAGAATTGAATGTTAATTTCTCTACCATAAGCTGCCTCTAACGTCGTTTTAGAGAATTTGGCAGTACGTCCAACCGTTCTCACAACCGCAAACCACGTGTAAACACGCCAGCCCAGGACCTCCACATCCGGCTTCTTCACCTGCAGGATCATCTGAGACCAGCCACCCAGACAGCTTATGAAACTGAGGAGTATTTATCTCTGTAATAAAGCCCTTTTGTGGGCCTCCCAGGCCCACCCATGGCTGCACCCCTGCCCATTAATGTGAAATCCAATGATTAGGGTCTAATGAATTTATTGCAATTCACTGATTTCCCTATATGAACTGTAATAACAGTAAAATCGTTGAAAATGTTGCATGTTGCATTTATATTTTAGTTCAGTATAGAATGGACATTAAGACCAGCTAACGGGACAGTTGGAAAAGACACCTTGCAATAATTACACAATATGCAGACTGTACTTGCTACAGAATGCTAAACCAACAACTACACAAACTTAAATTGGATACATTGTAAACACAGGTCCAACAATGAAAAAACATAGCTTTTTGAGCTTCTGGAGACTTAACGTGGTGAGTGATGAATATGCATTTCTCTGGTCCCTACTGTTGCAGTCGTGACGTAAGTGCCACTATGCTGTCAAATCCTCCCACATGTTTCTAGTTTGACCAGCTGTTTTCGGCTGTCATATTGACAGGTCTGCTAGCAACAAACTGTTTAGCCAGCTTCTAGCCTAGTGTTCGATTTGCAATGCGATCTACTCACAATTAACAGTCAGTTTTGACGAGTGTCCTTACGAGAAGGCAAACTTTTCTAGCTATGCCAGGCAAAATTGGGCATTATCAGCTAGCTCATTGTTATGGGTGTATCCAAATGAATGTCGTGACTGTGTTAGCCGTAGCTAGCTGGATCGTTGCCAGCGAGCACGGCAATGGAACATAAAGCACGAACGATTGGGTCGCGTCTCTAGCAAGCAACATATTATAAAGTATGAATTCACTTATATAAATGAAAATATCAAAGAAAAAACATTATTTCTACTGATAAATGTGTGCTTAGTATTGTTTTCTTCGGCAATTGTGGTACAGGCGGGATACATAGCTTAAACAATTGCAAAGGAATACATTTCGCTGTTATTCCGGCTCCAGAGGTAGTGACTATGTAGCCGTAGCAAGATAGCTAGTTGAAAGCAAGCAAGGGATAAGAATGTTGCCAATGAACATAGAAAGGGAACATATAAAACAAGTGACCGAGTCACATCTCTAGCAAGCAAAAGATGAAAAAGTATGCATTTCCTTTGAAAAATGTAATTATCAATGAAAATAAGTATTTCTACCTGCAAATATGTGCTTTCATATTGTTTTTCTTTGGCAACTGTGGTATAAGCTGGATACACGCCTCCATTCTGTACATTACCTTGGAAAAATCGTCCATCATTTCCAAGGTACAGAACGTCCATAACTTATATACATCACATAAAACTGAAATCTAACAAAACCGTTTGACATAGTACATTCGGAAAGAATTCAGACCCCTTGACATTTTCCACATTTTCTTACATTACAGCCTTATTCTAAAATGTATTAAATAGTTTTTTCCCCCTCATCAAATCTACATACAATACCCGATAATGACAAAGCAAAACAAAAATCTCAAAATGTTGGCAAATTTATAAAAAATTTAAAACTGAAATATCACATTTACACAAGTATTCAGACCCTTTACTCTGTACTTTGTTGAAGCTCCTTTCGCAGCGATTACAGTCTTGAGTCTTCTTAGGTATGATGCTACAAGCTTGGCACACTTATATTTGGGGAGTTTCTCCCATTCTTCTATGCAGATCCTCTCAAGCTCTGTCAGATTGGATGGGGAGCGTCGCTACAGAGCTATTTTCAGGTCTCTCCAGAGATGTTCGATTGGGTTCAAGTCCGGGCTCTGGCGGGGTCACTCAAGGACATTCAGAGACTTGTCCCGAAACCACTCCTGCGTTGTCTTGGCTGTGTGCTATGGGTTGTTGTCGTGTTGGAAGGTGAACCTTCACCCTAGTCTGAGGTCCTGAGCACTCTGGAGCAGGTTTTCATCAAGGATCTCTCTGTACTTTGCACTGTTCATCTTTCCCTCGATTCTGACTAGTCTCCCCTTCCCTGCCGCTGAAAAACATAACCCACAGCATGATGCTGCCACCACCATGCTTCACCATAGGGATAGTGCCAGGTTTCCTCCAGACTTGACGGTTGGCATTCAGGCCAAAGAGATTAATCTTGATTTCATCATTCTCATGGTCTGCGAGTCCTTTAGACCAAGCGGGCTGTCATGTGCATTTTCCTAAGGTGTCGCTTCCGTCTGGCCACTCTATCATAAAGCCTGATTGGTGGAGTGCTGCAGAGATGGTTGTCTTTGTGGATGGTTCTCCCATCTCCACAGAGGAACTCTTGAGCAATATCAGTGTGACCTTCAATGCTGCAGAAATCTTTTGGTACCCTTCCCCAGATCGGTGCCTCGACACAATCCTGTCTCGGCGCTCTACGGACAATTCCTTCGACCTCATGGCTTGGTTTTTGCTCTGACATGCACTGTCAACTGTGGGACCTTATATACACAGTTGTGTGCCTTTCAAAATCATGTCCAATTAATATAATTTACTACAGGTGGACTCCAATAAAGTTGTAGAACAACTCAAGGATGATCAATGGAAACAGGATGCACTTGAGCTCAATTTCGAGTCTCATTGCAAAGGGTCTGAATACTTATGTAAATAATACATTTGCAAAAATGTCTAAAAACCTGTTGTTGCTTTGTCATTATGTGGTATTGTGTGTAGATTGATGAGGAAAAGAATAAGCCTGTCCCGTAACAAAATGTGGAAAAAGTCAAGGGGTCTGAATACTTTGTGAATGCACTGTAGAAACACTGGATTTTCTGTGCATTGAATAACACATTCATACATAACAAAAAGGACAGTCAACAAATAAATCAATCCCAAAAATGAAAAAAAAAAACATCTCTAGCTGAAACTGACAGATTTTGATGAGGATTTTTTTGTTATGAAACTTAGATTTAACTTAGATGTGCCAATCGACTCTAGGGTTTTTTAACGCTGTACAAAAAAAAGGTCCTTCCCACTAGCTTCTCTACTTTAAATGATATAAAATATTCTGTCGAAAAGAGAGACCATGGAAAATGTGGTAATCTCTCCCTTTTTAATGGAATTGGGCTGATAAGCCATCAGAGCCCAGCAAACTGTGTAGGCTACGTGCTGCAGAGAACATCACATCCCTTCCTCCATAGGTATTCTAGCCATAGTCTCCTGAAATAGCAGCCTTAATCCTAATGGGGCCCAGTGGAGGCAGTGGCCCGGTTGGTGATGAATCCACCCTGAAAGCCCAGAGAGTCCCCAGGCGAGGGGAGCCACCTAGGGCCAAAACACCTCCCTCGCCACCTCTGGCACTGGTCCCTTGCTCTCCATGCCTGCTCCGGCACCTGTCAGCTCTCATTAAACCACTACCGCTCCCTTTCTCTCCCTTTCCTTTCCTCTCCCCACTTATTCTAAAAGACACCACACCACAAAGCTCTGGGCTGCCATGGTCTCCGTTGACCTCCCTGGGGGCAGATCGCTTACATACAAAGTTTCACATTTCTTGTGGCCAATTTAGTTCATACTGAAAGTAAAATTCAACTGTGAAATCAGAAACCCAAGAGTGAAGCAGAGCGGCTGGGAGAGGAGAGCAGAGAGGAGAGCAGAGAGGAGGGAGATGTATTTGTGGTTTTGCAGCGTCGGCTGGAACTGCCACTGGATGATGTGTACATTACACATTTAAAGGAAATCTGGAAAAAAGGAGAGGGAACGTTTCACAGTATATGTGGTGGGGAAATGCAGGTTACAAGGACATTAACTCCACTTCAGGTTTTACAGAGGCTTCTACTGCAGCACTAATCTGCATACTGTTACTGTATTTATTTATTTTTTATTTCACCTTTATTTAACCAGGTAGGCTAGTTGAGAACAAGTTCTCATTTGCAACTGCGACCTAGCCAATATAAAGCATAGCAGTGTGAACAGACAACACAGAGTTACACATGGAGTAAACAATTAACAAGCCACTAACACAGTAGAAAAAAAGGGAGTCTATATACATTGTGTGCAAAAGGCATGAGGAGGTAGGCGAATAATTACAATTTTGCAGATTAACACTGGAGTGATAAATGATCAGATGGTCATGTACAGGTAGAGATATTGGTGTGCAAAAGAGCAGAAAAGTAAATAAATAAAAACAGTATGGGGATGAGGTAGGTACAAATGGGTGGGCTATTTACCGATAGACTATGTACAGCTGCAGCGATCGGTTAGCTAGTTAGTATTCACTTCATCATGCACTACCAATGTCTTTTTTTCATAATATACAAAGATAATTTCAAAGGTGAGATATATGTATTGTCATCAGCTAAGGTGTCAAAACCCTTGGGGGGGAGAAAAGGTCATTATACATCTATATTGAAGTGCATCTACTGTGCATTGCAAAGGAAATCATCCCCCTTGGCATTTTTCCTATTTTGTTGCATTACAACCTGTAATTTAAGTGTATTCTTATTTGGACTTCATGTAACGGACATACACAAAATAGTTAAAATTGGTGAAGTGGAATAAAAAGATAAAAAAACAAAACAAAAAAAATATATATATATTTTAAAGTATATGCATATGTATTCACCAACGTTGCTATGAAGCCCCTAAATAAGATCTGGTGCAACCAAATACCTTCAGAAATCACATAATTAGTTAAATAAAGTCCACCTGTGTGCAATCTAAGTGTCACATGATCTGTCACATGATCTCAGTATATATATATATATATATATATATATATATATATATATATATATATATATATATATATACACACACACCTGTTCTGAAAAGCCCCAGAGTCTGCAACACCACTAAGCAAGGGGCACCACCAAGAAAGCAGCACCATGAAGACCAAGGAGGTCTCCAAATAGGTCAGGGACAAAGGGTTGGGTTATAAAAAAATATGCTGAAACTTTGAACATAGAGCACCATTAAATCCATTATTAAAATATTGAAAGATTATGGCACCACAACAAACCTGCCAAGAGAGGGCCGCCCACCAAAACTCACTGACCAGGCAAGGAGGGCATTAATCAGTGAGGCAACAAAGAGACCAAAGATAACCCTGAAGGTGCTGTAAAGCTCCACAGCGAAGATTGGAGTATCTGTCAATAGGACCACTTTAAGCCATACACTCCACAGAGCTGGGCTTTAAAGGAAGAGTGGCCAGAAAAAAAAGCCATTTACTTGAAGAAAAAAATAAGCAAACATGTTTGTGGTTCGCCAAAAGGCATGTGGCGCAAACCCAACACCTCTCATCAACCCACGATGACCATCCCATCAACCCACCATGACCATGCATGGAGGTGGCAGCATCATGCTGTGGGGATGTTTTTCATCGGCAGAGACTGGGAAACTGGTCAGAATTGAAGGAATGATGGATGGCGCTAAATACAGGGAAATTCTTGAGGGAAACCTGTTTCAGTCTTCCAGAGATTTGAGACTGAGACGGCGATTCACCTTCCAGCAGGACAATGACCCTAAGCATACTGCTAAAGCAACACTTGAGTGGTTTAAGGGGAAACATTTAAATAATGATCTAGTCAAAGCACAGACCTCAGTCCAATTGAGAATCTGTTGTATGACTTAAAGATCGCTGTACACCAGCAGAACCCATCCAACTTGAAGGAACTGGAGCAGAACAGGCAAAAATCTCAGTGGCTAGATGTGCCAAGCTTATAGACACCTACAGCTGTAATTTCTGCAAACAGTTGCTCTACAAAGTATAGATGTTTATGGGTGGGAGATGAATAGTTATGCATGCTCAAGTTCAGTTTTTTTGTCTTATTTCTTTTTTGTTTCACAATAAAAAATATTTTGCATCTTCAATGTGGTAGGCATGTTGTGTAAATCAAATAATACAAATCCCCCCCAAATCTATTTTAATTCCAAGTTGTAAGGCAACAAAATGCCAAGGGGGTGAATACTTTCGCAAGCCACTGTAAAATGATGTTTCGCTGGCGTACTGAATAAGAGATAACCCCTGTGCCCTTCAGTTTTAGCCAATGTCTCATATGCCTTATTCTCCTAAAACCAAGGCAGCATCACGTGTGCCCAGTTAAATGTAGCCATGGCTTGGAATGAGAATAAATGCCAATTTTCAGACATTTCAGCCTTCTTGACTGAGCACATTGAATTGGAGGGCTTATCTAATGTAAACATTGCAGCACACCACCACTGCACACAGACATTACCCAGATTGGTTCCTCTTCTTTTCCTTTTACTACTGCAGCAAACCTTGTTGCCATGGAAACAGACTGGGGAGCCTCAAATCATATCTTTCAGAATCCATTTATTTGGGCATGCCATGGCAGGAACATTTTAGACACTGGTGAACCTGTTAGAGAGGATCCATCTTATCGCTCACCCTGCTGTGGTCCCCATTTACACATACTCAGGCATGGAAAACATTTTACATTTGCACAAAGGAATTAACCATATCAACATGTATATTCACAATAATGTGTACAATAACTCAAACTGAAAATACATTTGAAGTATTTTTATGGCTGCACAATCCCCTCCCTGCTTATACAACAAGCAAAACAAGGCCATCCCCTGTGAGATTAATAAAACATCTTTATTATTACCCTTTGTGACAGAGCCTGGGGTGAGGCCAATATCACGGACCAGAGCTAAGTGGGTCTCAGGGTACAGAGGCTCAGTGAGGCAGAATAAATGGTTCAAACTAGGGTTGGGCCATATTACGATATAATCGGAAATAAAGATGTTTGACAGACATCGTCATAGCAACGACATTGTGATGTGGCAGACAATAGTTTCTGTATATTTACAATTTTTATAGGAGATAGTTTAACCTATTTGAACATGACTGGCAACATCGGAGTCAGGCAGCACAAAACAGTGCAGCTAACAGCCGGGAGACACGCCCAAATTACCTACCTATTTCTATTTGCCATAGCCTTTTTCAATAAATATGTAGGTAGACTTAGCCTACTATTTAACATAATGCAAGAGTAGGCCTACAATGTAGATTGTAGACGGAGCGGAGTGCAAAAAGCTGTGCAAAATGTCAGAAAATAATTCTCTCTCACATCTCCAATGTCAGATGATTACTGTCTTTTGCAAAGTACACTCAATTGTCTAGCTTGTTTTAAAAGCTTAATTTCCCTTTTTGTCCCAATTCCCTTTTTATTTAAATGTGACTTGTTGGTCTAAGGATATATTTCATTATCAACTTTCAAATGAATCTTCGAGGCCAGTAACAGATTTCTATCTCAGAAAGTTGTTAGCTGTGGTGATTTCAGAATGCAAATCTTGGTGGGGCAAAAAAAAATAAAAAGTGGGATGCATGCCAGCAAATCCATGCCAGCAAATCCATAACAACAACACTAAACAATACATTAATTCCACTATAACGGTGACAAATGATGCCCACAAACTGTTAGGGCCGACATAAAGCTGTCCCAACAGCAGTCCCAACATCTTACCACTGCTACAGCTGGCTTTCAGCGAAGCCTTGTCTGGCAGCGAAAAGACATAGCTGATATGTCTGACTTGCTTAAACAAACGTGGTATCTAATGACAATTGAGATGTACAAACTATGGCATAAGGGGACAACAAGCGGATAAGAGGCAATCTGTAATTTCAATTAAGACATCAATGAGCAAGCTAGGATGGATGTAGTCAATGTAACTATTTGTTAAGCACTTTTGAAATGTACAGCGACAGAATTCAGAACATGGGCCGTTCTTACAGTGTTATCCCTGTAGGCCCAGTCAGAACCGTAGGATAAATAAAGGGGGCATATAAGTAGTCATTGAAAGCTCTTACAATATTTGATGATTACATTTCTCTAAAACAGGTTATAGGCTACATGTGCACCAACAAGTCAGAACAGATGGCAAAAGTAAGAGGGGTAAATAGACCTAATTCTTATGGTGAGGCACATGGGCTACTAACATCTTACTACACAACATACACTTCGCATTACTTTCTTAGCGACAGTATACATACAGTTGAAGTCAGAAGTTTACATACACCTTAGCCAAATACATTTCAACTCAGTTTTTCACAATTCCTGACATTTAATCAGAGTAAAAATTCCCTGTCTTAGGTCAGTTAGGATCACCACTTTATTTTAAGAATGTGAAATGTCAGAATAATAGTAGAGAGAAGGATTTATTTCAGCTTTTATTTCTTTCATCACATTCCCACTGGGTCAGAAGTTTACATACATTCAATTAGTATTTGGTAGCATTGCCTTTAAATTGTTTAACTTGGATCACATGTTTTGGGTAGCCTTCCACAAGCTTCCCACAATAAGTTGGGTGAATTTTGGCCCATTCCTCCTGACAGAGCTGGTGTAACTGAGTCAGGTTTGTAGGCCTCCTTGCTCGCACACGCTTTTTCACTTCTGACCACAAATCGTCTACAGGATTGAGGTCAGTGCTTTGTGATGGCCACTCCAATACCTTGACTTTGTTGTCCTTAAGCCATTTTGCCACAACTTTGGAACTATGCTCGGGGTCATTGTCCGTTTGGAAGACCCATTTGCGACCAAGCTTTAATTTCCTGACTGAGGTCTTGAGATGTTGCTTCAATATATCTACCTAATTTTCTTTCCTCGTGAAACCATTTATTTTGTGAAGTGCACCAGTCCCTCCTGTAGCAAAGCACCCCCACAACATGATGCTGCCACCCCGTGCTTCACGGTTGGGATGGTGTTCTTCGGCTTGCAAGCCCCCCCTTTTTCCTCCAAACATAACAATGGTTGTTATGGCCAAACAGTTTTGTTTCATCAGACCAGAGGATATTTCTCTAAAAAGTACGATATTTGTCCCCATGTGCAGTTGCAAACCGTAGTCTGGCTTTTTATGGCGTTTTTTTAGCAGTGGCTTCTTCATTGCTGAGCGGCCTTTCAGGTTATGTCGATACAGGACTCGTTTTACTGTGGATATAGATACTTTTGTACCCGTTTCCTCCAGCATCTCCACAAGGTCCTTTGCTGTTGTTCTGGGATTGATTTGCACTTTTCGCACCAAAGTACGTTCATCTCTAAGAGACAGAACGCGTCTCCTTCCTGAGCGGTATGACGGCTGCGTGGTCCCATGGTGTTTGTACTTGCATACTATTGTTTGTACAGATGAACGTGGTACCTTCAGGCATTTGGACATTTCTCCCAAAGATGAACCAGACTTGTGGAGGTCTACAATTGTTTTCCTGAGGTCTTGGCTGATTTCTTTGGATTTTCCCATGATGTCAAGCAAAGAGGCACTGAGTTTGAAGGTATGCCTTGAAATACATCCACAGGTACACCTCCAATTGACTAAAAGTATGTCAATTGGCCTATCAGAAGCTTCTAAAGCCATGACATAATTTTCTGGAATTTTCCAAGCTGTTTAAAGGCACAGTCAACTTAGTGTATGTAAACTTCTGAACCACTGGAATTGTGATACAGTGAATTATAAGTGAAAGAATCTTGTCTGTAAACAATTGTTGGAAGAATTACTGGCTTCATGCACAAAGTAGATGTCCTAACCGACTTGACAAAACTATAGTTTGTTAACAAGAAATTTATGGAGTGGTTGAAAAACGAGTTTTAATGATTCCAACCTAAGTGTATATATACTTCTGACTTCAACTGTAAGTACAATGAAATGAGGTAAAATACAATACACGATTACGATAATAGAGATTGTCCCATGAGCGTACCACCCTCCTTCAGCCATGGATGAGGCATGCAATGACATCAATCCAGAACCGTCAGGCTTAGATTCGCCATGCCAAAAGGTTTTTCCCCAGGTGCATGAACAATGAATACATCTCGATGAGAACCTATGGCCAAATGTTCAAGACAGGCTTGATACAAAGTAATGCCTGCTAAACATTGTTTCTTTCATTTATTTCATTTGATTACAGTATACCTATGTTGTAATTATATCTGAACAATACATTTATTTTTTGCATCAATGACTGTAAAAGATGCCTTTAATGATCACACCATGGGATATAAATTATGGAAATGTGATGTTCAGTTCATTTTAATGGGTCGTGAAAGTGTATTGCCTAATGTGAAAACAGTGTAATGTACTGTAATTTACTGTACTGTCGCATATTACATTGAAAGGGCAGTTTTAAAACATGCATCTTGTATTGTTTGCTATTGGATTTACTGGTTATTAAAATAACTACATTGAGAAGATAGCATGATGTTGTCTTTTGGTGATTAAATCAATGTTCTTGTTATGTTCTGTTAATTACTGATGTCCCCTTTCAGGATGGAGCGCCCTTGGTCATGTGCAGTATTGTTCTATGTTATTCTGGTACTAACTAGTTTGAGTAAATGTGAAGCTCCAGTTCAATTGCTTGTATTCAGAGTCTTTCTTATTACATAAATAAGTACTAAGTGTTAAGACACTACAGTTCTCATGATATTTCACAGTAAACTTTAGATCAGTGGTTTTATGGTCAAAGATGACTTCAAACTAAATTAATTCACAATAAAACATTTTGAATATGAGACTTGCTGTGTTGCAAGTGTAACCAGTTTGGAGTTCTGTACTATAAGTTTAGAAAATTCACCACATACTGGTGAAAATAGCACCAAAGCAAACTAAAACAATTTTAAATAAAGGATTTGGCTATGACTACGGATAGCCTTATCCACAGGACATTCTACAGTGTGTGTGTAAAGTGTGGGTGTGATGTGCCTCTCAATGTTACAAACCACAGGATTACAGCTTAATAATGCACCACTTGTTAGGTAGGTATCAGTGACAATAACACATGCATTTGCAGGGACCCTAGAGGCTTTGGAGCACAGTAACGGCGCATCTGTGGTCAATTTGAAAGGCTGCCAGCTAATCCAGACTCCATGTGCCGCCCGCCATTGTTTGTTTGTTTATTTTTGTGCTTGTTCTCCTGTGTTCAGCAGACACCAAGCACTTCATCTACCCCTAATGCACCAGACAAAAATGAATGCAATTAATTACTCATAGATGTAGTGTATTTCCATGAGCTATATTGATTATATTATGATAAAAAGAGACCTGAGTGAAATCGGCTGCACGTGTGGCAAAGGTAGTGTGGTGTGATCATGTGTGTGTGTGCATGCATATACGCTTGTTCAAAAATGTGTGTTCCCATGTGTTAGTGTGTTGGAGGTTGGATGCGTGCAGTTGGGCTACCCTGGAGCAGGAGGCACCTGACTGCTCCACAGCTGGGCCTCTGACACGACAGAATCAGCCAAAGCAACACAGACAGACTACAGTCCGCACACACGCGCACACACACACACACACACACACACACACACACACACACACACACACACACACACACACACACACACACACACACACACACACACACACACACACACACACACACACACACACACACACACACACACACACACACACACACACACACACACACACGCGTGACTGACTGGGTTTACTAGGCTAACTGGGGTTATTGGCAGTGTATCAGCGCAGTGATCTGCACTGAGAGATTCCTGTGACCCCAAAGTGTAAATCTCCATTGTGTTAATTAGACAGATTGTTCAGCAATAATCAGCTTACTGTGGGGTTGTTCTAACAACATATCTAGATGTTTACACCTGTAAGACAGGTGAACACTCACAAACAAACACACGTGCGTGCGTACACATACATATATATACACATTAGAGGTCGGTCGATTATGATTTTTTTCAACGCTGATACCGATTATTGGAGGACCAAGAAAACAGATACCGATTAATTGACGATAATAATGATTATTACAACAATACTGAATGAACACTTATTTTAACTTAATATAATACATCAATAAAATCAATTTAGCCTCAAATAAATAATGAAACATGTTCAATTTGGTTTAAATAATGCAAAAACAAAGTGTTGGAGAAGAAAGTAAAAGTGCAATGGAAGAAAGCTAACGTTTCAGTTCCTTGCTCAGAACATGAGAACATATGAAAGCTGGTGGTTCCTTTTAACATGAGTCTTCAATATTCCCAAGTAAGAAGTTTTAGGTTGTAGTTATTATAGGAATTATAGGACTATTTCGCTCTATACCATTTGAATTTCATATACCTTTGACTATTGGATGTTCTTAACGGCACTTTAGTATTGTCAGTGTAACAGTATAGCTTCCATCCCTCTCCTCGCTCCTACCTGGGCTCGAAGCAGCGTTACCCATGCAGAGCAAAGGGAACAACCACTCCAAGTCTCAGAGCGAGTGACGTTTGAAACGCTATTAGCGCGCACCACGCTAACTAGCTAGCCATTTCACATCGGTTACACCAGCCTAACCTCGGGAGTTGATAGGCTTGAAGTCATAAACAGCTGCTGGTAAACACACAAAAGTGCTGTTACATTGCACAACCTTCAACGTTATGTCATAATTCCGTAAAATTCTGGCAAAACTGTTGCATATACACTGACTCTGCGTGCAATGAACGCAAGAGAAGTGACACAATTTCACCTGGTTAATATTGCCTGCTAACCTGGATTTCTTTTAGCTAAATATACAGGTTAAAAAATATATACTTCTGTGTGTTGATTTCTAAGAAAGGCATTGATGTTTATGGTTATGTACACATTGGAGCAACTAGTCCTTTTTCACGAATATGCACCACATCGATTATATGCAACACAGGTGGCGGGGATCTTTGTGGGCTATACTCGGCCTTGTCTCAGGATGGTAAGTTGGTGGTTGAAGATATCCCTCTAGTGGTGTGGGGGCTGTGCTTTGGCAAAGTGGGTGGGGTTATATCCTTCCTGTTTGGCCCTGTCCGGGGGTGTCCTCGGATGGGGCCACAGTGTCTCCTGACCCCTCCTGTCTCAGCCTCCAGTATTTATGCTGCAGTAGTTTATGTGTCGGGGGGCTAGGGTCAGTTTGTTATATCTGGAGTACTTCTCCTGTCCTATTCGGTGTCCTGTGTGAATCTAAGTGTGCGTTCTCTAATTCTCTCCTCTCTCTTTCTTTCTCTCTCTCGGAGGACCTGAGCCCTAGGACCATGCCCCAGGACTACCTGACATGATGACTCCTTGCTGTCCCCAGTCCACCTGGCCATGCTGCTGCTCCAGTTTCAACTGGCCTGGGCCCTAGGACCATGTCCCAGGACTACCTGACATGATGACTCCTTGCTGTCCCCAGTCCACCTGGCCATGCTGCTGCTCCAGTTTCAACTGTTCTGCCTTACTATTATTCAACCATGCTGGTCATTTATGAACATTTGAACATCTTGGCCACGTTCTGTTATAATCTCCACCCGGCACAGCCAGAAGAGGACTGGCCACCCCACATATGCTCTCTCTAATTCTCTCTTTCTTTCTCTCTCTCGGAGGACCTGAGCCCTAGGACCGTGCCCCAGGACTACCTGACATGATGGCTCCTTGCTGTCCCCAGTCCACCTGACTGTGCTGCTGCTCCAGTTTCAACTGTTCTGCCTTATTATTATTTGACCATGCTGGTCATTTATGAACATTTGAACATCTTGGTCATGTTCTGTTATAATCTCTACCCGGCACAGCCAGAAGAGGACTGGCCACCCCACATAGCCCGGTTCCTCTCTAGGTTTCTTCCTAGGTTTTGGCCTTTCTAGGGAGTTTTTCCTAGCCACCGTGCTTTTACACCTGCATTGTTTGCTGTTTGGGGTTTTAGGCTGGGTTTCTGTACAGCACTTTGAGATATCAGCTGATGTACGAAGGGCTATATAAATACATTTGATTTGATTTGATTTGACAGGACACGCTAGATAAACTAGTAATATCATCAACCATGTGTAGTTAACTAGTTATTATGATTGATTGTTTTTTATAAGATAAGTTTAATGCTAGCTAGCAACTTACCTTGGCTTACTGCGTTCGCGTAACAGGCAGGCTCCTCATAGAGTGCAATGAGAGACAGGTGGTTAGAGCGTTGGACTAGTTAACTGTAAGGTTGCAAGATTGAATCCCTGAGCTGACAAGGTAAAAATCTGTCGTTCTGCCCCTGAACAAGGCAGTTAACCAAACGTTCCTAGGCCGTCATTGAAAATAAGAATGTGTTCTTAACTGACTTGCCTAGTTAAATAAAGATTAAATAAAAGATGTAAAAAATATATATTTTTTAAATCGGCCAAATCGGTGTCCAAAAATACAGATTTCCGATTGTTATGAAAACTTGAAATCAGCCCTAATTAATATATATATATGTGAGTGAGTGAGAGAGAGAGAGAGAGAGAATGCACATGTCTGCACACTTATACAAGCACCCTCAAGACCAATGGTTCCTCTGAGGTAAGAAAGGCCTTAACCCTGATATGCATTGCAGTTTTCCCATGTGGGAGTTGTGAGGGATAAGATGAGTGTGTGGGTCTGCCTACACATGGGAAATATCTTCCATCTATTCCGAAACACTCTGCAGCCCTTTTTTCTCTCATCCCCCATAAACTGTATCTATGTCATTTACATTACATTACATTTAAGTCATTTAGCAGACGCTCTTATCCAGAGCGACTTACAAATTGGTGCATTCACCTTATGACATCCAGTGGAACAGCCACTTTACAATAGTGCATCTAAATCTTTTAAGGGGGGGGGGTGAGAAGGATTACTTTATCCTATCCTAGGTATTCCTTAAAGAGGTGCGGTTTCAGGTGTCTCCGGAAGGTGGTGATTGACTCCGCTGTCCTGGCGTCGTGAGGGAGTGTGTTCCACCATTGGGGAGCCAGAGCAGCGAACAGTTTTGACTGGGCTGAGCGGGAACTGTACTTCCTCAGTGGTAGGGAGGCGAGCAGGCCAGAGGTGGATGAACGCAGTGCCCTTGTTTGGGTGTAGGGCCTGATCAGAGCCTGGAGGTACTGAGGTGCCGTTCCCCTCACAGCTCCGTAGGCAAGCACCATGGTCTTGTAGCGGATGCGAGCTTCAACTGGAAGCCAGTGGAGAGAGCGGAGGAGCGGGGTGACGTGAGAGAACTTGGGAAGGTTGAACACCAGACGGGCTGCGGCGTTCTGGATGAGTTGTAGGGGTTTAATGGCACAGGCAGGGAGCCCAGCCAACAGCGAGTTGCAGTAATCCAGACGGGAGATGACAAGTGCCTGGATTAGGACCTGCGCCGCTTCCTGTGTGAGGCAGGGTCGTACTCTGTGGATGTTGTAGAGCATGAACCTACAGGAACGGGCCACCGCCTTGATGTTAGTTGAGAACGACAGGGTGTTGTCCAGGATCACACAAAGGTTCTTAGCGCTCTGGGAGGAGGACACAATGGAGTTGTCAACCGTGATGGCGAGATCATGGAACGGGCAGTCCTTCCCCGGGAGGAAGAGCAGCTCCGTCTTGCCGAGGTTCAGCTTGAGGTGGTGATCCGTCATCCACACTGATATGTCTGCCAGACATGCAGAGATGTGATTCGCCACCTGGTCATCAGAAGGGGGAAAGGAGAGGATTAATTGTGTGTCGTCTGCATAGCAATGATAGGAGAGACCATGTGAGGTTATGACAGAGCCAAGTGACTTGGTGTATAGCGAGAATAGGAGAGGGCCTAGAACAGAGCCCTGGGGGACACCAGTGGTGAGAGCGCGTGGTGAGGAGACAGATTCTCGCCACGCCACCTGGTAGGAGCGACCTGTCAGGTAGGACGCAATCCAAGCGTGGGCCACGCCGGAGATGCCCAACTCGGAGAGGGTGGAGAGGAGGATCTGATGGTTCACAGTATCGAAGGCAGCCGATAGGTCTAGAAGGATGAGAGCAGAGGAGAGAGAGTTAGCTTTAGCAGTGCGGAGCGCCTCCGTGATACAGAGATGAGCAGTCTCAGTTGAATGACTAGTCTTGAAACCTGACTGATTTGGATCAAGAAGGTCATTCTGAGAGAGATAGCGGGAGAGCTGACCAAGGACGGCACGTTCAAGAGTTTTGGAGAGAAAAGAAAGAAGGGATACTGGTCTGTAGTTGTTGACATCGGAGGGATCGAGTGTAGGTTTTTTCAGAAGGGGTGCAACTCTCGCTCTCTTGAAGACGGAAGGGACGTAGCCAGCGGTCAGGGATGAGTTGATGAGCGAGGTGAGGTAAGGGAGAAGGTCTCCGGAAATGGTCTGGAGAAGAGAGGAGAGGATAGGGTCATAACCTCTACTCCTCCCTCTCATTCCTCATCTCTCTCCCCTCTGTCTCGCTCTGCGCTTAGCTCTCTCACTGGAGTATGCAGGGAGTTTTCATCACCTGCAGAATAGAATCATTGCAGACAAAGGCAGTTATCGGTCATCTCACTACACTGTGTTTACCAAGGGGCTCTGCCTATGTTTACTGTACCACCTAATTATCATACACAGGTGAAGAGTCTGAAAAGAGTTGCACAACAAAGCATTCAACTTAAATGAGTCTTCTGCATTTAACCCAACCCTGCTGAACCAGAGAGGTGCGGGAGGCTGCCTTAATCAACGTCCACGTCATCGGTGCCCGGGGAGCAGTGGATGTTTGGGGTTAAAATGAAGGCTCTGCGTGTACAGTACAGACAAGTCAATAACGCTCAATGACATGTGGAAGATTTCTCGACAACCTCCTTCATGAGTCTTGAAAACCTGCTCCTTTGTCCAAAGGTAAGTACAGTATACCTGAAGTCATAAACTGATCACAAATCTCCCCTCTCAGCTCATTAGTCTCAGGGAGAGTCCGTTTCAGTTCCATGGCATTGTTCTATATAATCGATCCTCTCTGCTTCAGGGCTGCCAGACATTGGCAGCTGCTTTGCATTAGAAGACAAATGGGGGAGCCATAGGTTTTCCCTGAATAATTAATGACAGCATTCACAGATGAGTTACATCTCCAAACTGCCTCCTTCTTACTGCATTCAACTTCTGGAGGCTCTAGTGCTAAATTTTAAAAAATTCTCCTCAGCTAACATTTACAAAAATAACTAGAACGGCAAGAAAAACACTGCATTATGGAGTAGATAATTTTCTTAATCAATTATTCATGTTTTTGACTCCCATTCGTAAACCTCTATTACAATGGTCCTGGGCTACGTGAGGGAGAAAATGGATGCTAATGCGGCGACTGCATGTGAAGAAGCTAATGCAATGGCTATGAACTCAGTGAGGTGAAATGAAAACTGTCTCATATTGTCCTGTGCCATTGTGATAGTGTGATAGGTAAATTCAGTAAAATCATATCTGGAACATTCTATAGAAATATCTAATCCAAATTTAATCTAATCCAAATTTGACTTGTATATACAGTGCATTCAGAAAGTATTCAGACCCCTTGACTTTTTCCACATTGTTACATTACAGCCTTATTCGAAAATGAAAAAAAAAATGTTTTGTCAACAATCTACACACAATACCCCATAATGACAAAGTGAAAACAGGTTTTTTGATTTTTTGCAAATTTATTCAAAATAAAAACAGATACCTTCTTTACATAAGTATTCAGACCCTTTGCTATGAGACTTGAGCTCAGGTGCATCGTGTTTCTACAACTTGATTGGAGTCCACCTAGGGTAAATTCAATTGATAGGAAATTATTTGAAAAGGCACACACTTATCTATATAAGGTCCCACAGTTGACAGTGCATGTCAGAGCTCTGAGACAGGATTGTGTTGAGGCACAAATCTGAGGAAGGGTACCAAAACAATTCTGCAGCATTGAAGGTCCCCAAGAACACAATGGCCTCCCTCATTCTTAAATGGAAGAAGTTTGGAACCACCAAGACTCTTCCTAGAGCTGGCCGCCCAGCCAAACTGAGCAATCGGGGGAGAAGGGCCTTGGTCAGGGAGGTAACCAAAAACGCAATGGTCACTCTGACAGAGCTCCAGAGTTCCTCTGTGGAGATTGGAGAACCTTCCAGAAGGACAACCATCTCTGCAGCACTCCATCAATCAGGCCTTTATGGTAGAGTGGCCAGGCGGAAGCCATTCCTCAGTGAAAGGCATGTGACAGCCCGCTTGGAATTTGCCAAAAGGCATCTAAAGGACTCTCAGACCATGAGAAACAAGACTCTCCGGTCTGATGAAACCAAGATTAAACTCTTTGGCCTGAATGCCAAGTGTCACGTCTGGAGGAAACTTGGAACCATCTCTACGGTGAAGCATGGTGGTGGCAGCATGATGCTGTGGGGATGTTTTCAGTGGCAGGGAGTGGGAGACTAGTCAGGACCAAGGTAAAGATGAACGGTGAAAAGTACAAAGAGATCTTTGATGAAAACCTGCTCCAGAGCATTCAGGACTTCAGACTGGGGAAACCCTAAGCACACAGCCAAGACAAGAGAAGTGTCCTTGATTGGCCCAGCCAGAGCCCGGACTTGAACCCGATCCAACACCTCTGGAGAGACCTGAAAATAGCTGTGCAGCGACGCTCCCCATCCAAACTGACAGAGCTTGAGAGGATCTGCAGAGAAGAATGGAAGAAACTCCCCAAATACAAGTGTGCCAAGCTTGTAGCGTCATACCTAAGAAGACTCAACGCTGTAATCGCTGCCAAAGGTGAGTAAAGGGTCTGATTTCTTAAGCAAATGTGATGTTTCCTTTTTTCTCTCTCTCTCTCTCTCTCTCTCTCTCTCTCTCTCTCTCTCTCTCTCTCTCTCTCTCTCTCTCTCTCTCTCTCTCTCTCTCTCTCTCTCTCTCTCTCTCTCTCTCTCTCTCTCTCTCTCTCTCTCTCTCTCTCTCTCTCTCTCTTCTCTCTCTCTCTCTCTCTCTCTCTCTCTCTCTCTCTCTCTCTCTCTCTCTCTCTCTCTCTCTCTCTCTCTCTCTCTCTCTCTCTCTCTCTCTCTCTCTCTCTCTCTCTCTCTCTCTCTCTCTCTCTCTCTCTCTCTCTCTCTCTCTCTCTCTCACAATCTTATTGGTGATAGTGATATGGTGCTCCAAATCTTTCAGTGAAGAACACTGACTGCCAGCCTAAATGACAGCCAGGCTAGGCCTTGGGCTAAAACCTCCTCCTCCAGCTTGAGCAATAGATATTTCCTCTGAATGACATGTAACATCTGAAACATTCCCCTCCTATTGGAGGAGCATACGACCCCTAGGGAGGGAATACAAAAAGGGAGATAGAGAGTTATGTGGTTTAAATGGTTCGCTGTGGGTATTCCTTTTACACACTTCTTCAATGTAAGTGTGTCCCATCGCTAGTCAAGGAAACCTCAAAATTGTGTTCAGTGGAGGCATACAATCACCCGGACATAAAGGCCTTGTATTGTGTTTATTACTGAAGAATAGGCAACCCTCCAAGGGGCTGGCTGGCAGGGTGTAACAGGATTGAGGCTCTGGGGAACACTCACTCACTCAGACTCTTTTTTGCACACACACCGAGTCAAAATTAACTTCAGCCGTTAAAACTGTAGGTCTATATGAAATTACAGCATCAATAGCACTATTCATTTTGACTTCGATACTGATACCAGGTTTAGAATCACAATACTCGATACCATCACGATACTTGATACCAAAACGATACCACAGCAAAAAAAGGCATATTAGTCAAAAATCACAGAATGGCACTTGATCCAGATCTTTTGAGTTCAATACCATTACATCTGAAATTGAGATTTTGAATGTATGCATTAATTAATCAATTAAACAATCATACAATCAATTCAACACTGCTTTTTTTAGCAATCTACTACATAACAACATAATGGTAATCATTTATTTGAATGGTAAATCTATTGATAATATGGGTAACTCAAGATATAGCCTACTGTAGGTCTATTCACAATTCAGGTGAATGCATATTCAATAAGAGTGTGTGCATGCATTGAATTACTGATCTTGTTTTGCTGATTTCATGAGGCTACAGATGAAAGACAATCTGTTTACCTTCCATTTGGAACTTGTTTTATTGTACTGATCAACAACGTTAGCATAGAAGAAGCAATCTCTTTAAGACCCATGACGTCAATCAGTCTGTTCAAGGCTTGAGCAAAGATAATCTAGACTGGGAGAGAAGTGAGGTTGGGGGAGAAGTATGGGTCTGGAAAGGGAAAAGGCAATCACTTGGTTGCGGTCACTGATAGGGTTGGATAGCTGTGGATTGGTGAGGAATGTGGGCCGAGGTCAGGTCAGATGAAGGGAGAAGAAATAGCTTTATTACACACATCACTTAGCTTCCTGACTACAACAAATATGTATTGGCTGTCTAAATGTGCAAGGAGGAGAAGAAATACTTGTGCTGGTGGAAACATGGCTTTGTCTTTTCAGCTGTTTGACCCATTGGGTGAATAAACTTAGTTTGAATAAACGTGTTTAGAGCTTTGACGAGTTGTCTGTTAGGTTCTGACAAACAGTGAAAAACTAACATTGTGTGTGTGAGTGAGAGCATGAATGTGTATCCACTCAGGATAGCCATTCTGCTCTGTGCCACCTAGGCCAACGGCTGGTCCATTACTGCCACCTCCAGCTCCACCACATCAATAATGAATTAACTTCTGTAAAATGCAAATGGTGCTTTTCTAAATTTAGTCATAATGAGTCCCTCTCATGCACAGACGACAGGCCGGCGGCTGTGTAGGTGGCGAATAATGAGCCCCTACCCAGACACATGAGGACAGGCCGGCTGCTGTGGAGGTGCCGAATGATGAGCCCTTACCAAAATACATGATTTCCCAATGACATCATCAAAAACACAAAATAAGAAGATAAAGCTGTTAGTTTAGGCTCCTCTTCCACTGGCTAATGTCTGAGTCTGTGTTGGTATCAAGGGGATTCTAGTGAGGGTGGCGCAGTAAACACAAGATGTCTCATGACAGGTGTCTAAAGCAAGTGCAAATCTGTGTGTATTTATGTAAGGTGAATGTTACAAAATGTTGGCTATGTAAGAGAGCTGGCTGTTTTAATGCATGACATGTCCTGTGTGTTCCAGTGGCCCTAAAAATAAGTCTTATTGTGCATTAGCGGCAAGTTGGCATGCTCTCACTTCATAAACCGGTGGTTGCTTTTCCGACACCCAACCCCCTCTCCCCATTCAGAGAAATTCATATGAGATGACCAGAGAGGAGAAACCCACTGCCAGCCAAGCCAAGCTGCTCTCAGCTACAGCAGAATACCAGGGTTGTCATGGTTTTTAGAGCTTGATTCAAGCAGCTTACTATTTATCAGATTACTCTTTTTAGAAGAATAAATCACTCAGTCAGTCAGTCAGGGACATATGGAATGCTTGGGGTTTCACAGAACTCTATGCTGAACTGACAGAAGTCACATATTGCATAAGTGAAGGTGTTCTGGCAGTGTGTGTGTGTGTGTGTGTGTGTGTGTGTGTGTGTGTGTGTGTGTGTGTGTGTGTGTGTGTGTGTGTGTGTGTGTGTGTGTGTGTGTGTGTGTGTGTGTGTGTGTGTGTGTGTGTGTGTGTGTGTGTGTGTGTGTGTGTGTCGCTGAGAATGATTACCAAGGCTGCATTGCACTGATTCCCTTTCCATACAAGCTTTCTAGTATAACCGGTGTGCCATCTCTGAGGGAAGCCACATAATAACAACATACAGGGGTATGTCTCTATGGGGTATGTCTCTATAAGCTTGGCACATCTAGCCACTGGGATTTTTGCCCATTCTTCAAGGCAAAACTGCTCCAGCTCCTTCAAGTTGGATGGGTTCCGCTGGTGTACAGCAATCTTTAAGTCATACCCCAGATTCTCAATTGGATTGAGGTCTTGGCTTTGACTGGGCCATTCCAAGACATTTAAATGTTTCCCCTTAAACCACTCGAGTGTTGCTTTAGCAGTATGCTTAGAGTCATTGTCCTGCTGGAAGGCGAACCTCTATCCCAGTCTCAAATCTCTGGAAAACTGAAAAAGGTTTCCCTCAAGAATTTCCCTGTATTTATTAACGTCATCCATCATTCCTTCAATTCTGACCAGTTTCCCAGTCCCTGCAGATGAATAACATACCCATAGCATGATGCTGCCACAACCATGATGTTCCCGAGGTGTTGGGTTTGAGCAAGACATAGCGTTTTCCTTAATTGCCAAAAAGCTACATTTTAGTCTCATCTGACAAGAGTAGCTTCTTCCATATGTTTCGGGAGTCTCCCACATGCCTTTCGGTAAACCACAAACGTGTTTGCTTATTTTTTTTCTTTAAGCAATGGCTTTTTTTCTGGCCCCTCTTCCGTAAAGTCCAGCTCTGTGGAGTATACAGCTTCAAGTAGTCCTATGGATAAATACTCCAATCTCCGCTGTAGAGCTTTGCAGCTCCTTCAGGGTTATCTTTGGTCTCTTTGTTGCCTCTGATTAATGCCCTGCTTGCCCGGTCCGTGAATTTTGGTGGGTGGCCCTCTCTTGACAGGTTTGTTGTGGTGCCATATTCTTTCCATTTTTTAATAATGGATTTAATGGTACTCTGTGGGATGTTCAAAGTATCTGATATTTTTTTATAACCCAACCCTGATCTGTACTTCTCCACAACTTTGTCCCTGACCTGTTTGGAGAGCTCCTTGGTCTTCATGGTCCCGCCTGCTTGGTGGTATCCCTTGCTCAGTGGTGTTGCAGACTCTGGGGCCTTTCAGAACAGGTGTATATATACTGAGATCATATGACAGATCATGTGACATTTAGATTGCAAACAGGTGGACTGTATTTAACAAATTATGCGACTTCTGAAGGTAATTGGTTGTTTCCAGATCTTATTTAGGGGCTTCATAGCAAAGGGGGTGAATACATATGCACGCACCACTTTTCCATAAAAAATATAAAAAATTAAACAAGTTATTTTTTTCACTTCAACAATTTGGACTATGTTGTGTATGTCCATTACATGAAATCCAAATAAAAATCTACCTTTGCAAGACACTTTATTCCACATTTTGTTGATGCATGAATTCAAAATGGATATTAAATAGATGTTCTCACCCATCTACACACAATACTCCATAATGACTAATTAAAAGCATGTTTTAAGAACCTTTTGGCAAATGTATTGAAAATGAAATAGAGAAATATCTCATTTACATAATTATTCACACCCATGAATCAATACATGTTAGAATGATCTTTGGCAGCGATTACAACTCTCTAAGAGCTTTTTGAAATTCTGTCAAGTTGGTTGTTGATCATTGCTCGACAGCAAGTCTTTCCATCGATTTTCATGCCAATTTAAGTCAAAACTGTAACTAGGCCGCTCATAACATTCAACGTCGTCTTGGTAAGCAAATCAAATGTATATTTGGCCTTATGTTTTAGGTTATTAATCAGCTGAAAGATGAATTTTTCTCTCAGAGTCACACCCTGATCTGTTTCACCTGTCTTTGTGATAGTCTCCACCCCCCCTCCCATCTTCCCCATTATCCTCTGTGTATTTATACCGGTGTTCTCTGTTTGTCTGTTGCCAGTTGGTTTTGCTTCGTCAAGACTACCAGCTCTTTCCCTCTGTTCCTGTCTCTCGATTGTTCCTGTTTTCTAGTTGTTTTCCCGGTTTGGACCTTTTCTGCCTACCCTGAGCCTGCCTGCCGTCCTGTATCTTTGCCCCACCTATCTGGATTACTGACCTCTGCCTACCCTGACCCTGAGCCTGCCTGCCGTCCTGTATCTTTGCCCCACCTATCTGGATTACTGACCTCTGCCTACCCTGACCCTGAGCTTGCCTGCCGTCCTGTACCTTTGCCCCACCTATCTGGATTACTGACCTCTGCCTACCCTTGACCTGTCTTTTGCCTGCCCCTGTTGGATTAATAAACTGTTGTTTAGCCGACGTTGTCTGCATCTGTGTCTTACCTTGAAACGTGATACACAGTGTCTGTTGGAAAGCAGACTTCTCTAGGATTTTGCCTGTGCTTAGCTCTATTCTGTTTTTTTAATCATAAAAACCTCCCTAGTCCTTACTGATGGCAAGCATACACATAACATGAAGCAGCCACCCCCATGCTTGAAAATATTAAGAGTGGTACTCAGTGATAGGTTGTGTTGGATTTGCCCCAAACATAATGCTTTGTATTCAGGACATAATGTTAATTTCTTTGCCACAAGTTTTGCAGTTTTCCTTTAGTGCCTTTTTGCAAGCAGTATGCAAGTTTTGGAATATGTTTTATTCTGTACAGGCAACTTTCTTTTCACTCTGTCATGTAGGTTAGTATTGTGGAGTAACTACAATGTTGTTGATCCATCCTCAGTTTTCTCCTGAGTTAGGAAGGACGCCTGTATCTTTGTAGTGACGGGGTGTATTGATATACCTTCCAAAGTGTAATTAATAACTTCATCATGCTCAAAGGGATATTTAAACCATTTTAAATTCAGGCTGTAAGGGGTGTGAATCATTTCTGAAGGCAGTGTACTTACAACTATCACTGAGTAAGTGGGAGGCTTCCAATTTTCAGTGAGATATATGTCTGTAGAGCCTATAGAAATCAGTTCAGCCTGTATCGGTAAGGGAAGAGGTTCAAATAGCAATTGCTTTTCATGTATGAGGACAGAGATCAAAGCTTTGCTTTACACCACACTCCATTAGAATACCATCTCCCTAAGGGAACCCAATAATGCAGCTAGCTAGTGGTTTTATCTTTCCTAAAAGTTAAAAGGTAGTAGGCCCTATTTACAATTATTTTAAAAAAGGGGCAAAATATCAACTTAATTTGCTGTTCGTGAAGAATGTACTATTTGTCCCCAGATAAACAGGAAGTTCCGTAACAATATTCATGATTTAGTTTAATAACACACCCCTATTTATATTCCCTTGTAAGCACTTACTTGAACTTACGTGTAGGCACTTATATGAACTGAAAAGCCCATTTGTACAGCAAAGACAGTCATCATGTTTGCTCTTCAATGCCTTTGATAATATTAAAGAGTTTGTTTAGATTCATGACCAAACATTCAGAATTTGCAGGGGGTTTAGAGAATAGCATTTAAGCAGCATAATGTACGATAATGTGTATTATTCATGAGTTAGAAAGGCAGCTGAAAAATTGAGGGTGACATATCCTCATGTCCTCAGAAAATTGTCATTAGAAAGAATACATGCATATGCACACGCAAACTTGCGCACACCACCACACACACATTTTAGTCTGTTTAGAACTTACATTGGAGTCGAGCAGGTCTATGCTGTCCAGGCTCTTGCTGCGGTGAATACGGCCCTTGATCCTGCGAAGGGAGGGCTTGCCCTGGGTCATGGGCAGCGAGAGTGTGGAGGTGGCAAACATTACACTGCATCCTCCTATAGCACCAGAACCACACATAGCACCTGCACGAGCAGCGGCACGAGCAGCTGCAGCATCTTCTGCAGCTGCTTCTGCTGAATCCTGAGCTTCCGTAATGGCAGCAGACGAAGCAGCGGTGCCTATCCCTGTGGCACCTATCCCTGACAATCCATCTGTGGGAGTCACCCTGGAACACAGAGGGAGACAGAGGGACAGAGACACCACATTTGCATTAACATACAGTACATACATACAAAATTACCACCACACCACACACATTCAAAATGGAGGGACAAAGCTCAAAGCTAGCAGCACAGGATGAACTGAGGTAAGAGACAGCGGATACTCAGCTGAATACAGGATAGATCAAAACGTTTTTTTTCCTTTTCTCTTCATTTCTTTAAAGGACACTTTTCCCTGTTGGGTTGCGATGCATTCAAGGCAAATGTGCATAATTGGGTGTAATGTCATGTGGCCCCCGGGGGACTGAGGTATGGAGCATCCTTCCTACTCCTCCATTATTCAGCCAGAGCTAGGCTCTACCATGCACCGCCACACTCTCCCTCTGAAGAGAACCGCTAGCTGAACAGAACTGCCAAGGCCCAAGGCTACACTCACCCCCCCACAGACCCCCAGCCTGCGGGAATCCAGATGTTGGAGAGGATCGGGGCTTCTGGAGGCTATTCTGTCACAGCGGATCATTTATGCGGCTGCTGCTGCTTGGGGGAAAACTATAACCTTTATACTCATATCCGGTCCCACTGTCAAACAGCCTAAAACTGCTATAGCCCTCCGAGTTTAGGAATCAAAACAGGCGATGTGAAAGCTGTGAGGAGGCGAGAGAGGAAGTGGTACAACTCCGTGTCAAAGATTGTAGGGAAATCACGATTAAGCTCCTAAAGGTTTGTAACAGCTTTGTAAACGTTTTTGAAATGGCTCCAACTATGGCTGCAGCAACAGTAGCAGAAGCACTAGAGCTCTGGGTATAGAGTGCTTTAGTGACATTACTGCAATACAATAGTGCTGACTACCCAGCCCTCCTTTCTGCAAGCTGATTACTTATTCAAGTAATGTCAAGGCATATATGGTAAGCACTTTCGACCTGCAGAAAGTTAGACCTCAGGGCTGCACCGATACACATCTCCTTTGCTTTTAAGAGCAGTAAATGGTATGGATCGTGAAAGGGGTCTATTGAGAGGTGATTCTATAAAGACAACAAGACAGGGTCGAATCAGAATCTTCTGTGATCACTTTTGAGTTTTCTGTTGTCACCATTTATTCACAATGCAACAAAGCTTCTCACAAGAACAAACATGCTTTACTTTGAATTCAAATAAAACGATGAGCATCAAACAAAGCATAAGACCACTGCTGCATGTCTATAAGTGCCTTCTATATGTTGATACCACTGACTGTGTCTCAACAGATTCAGAACAGATGCAAGATAAGAGAACAGAGACCAGTTTTATCTCTGTTGAATCGTGATAGGGCCATACACATGCTGATGTATTCACTGGCACTGAAGTTACCGGCTCCCAAAACCAAAAACCTCTAGGACAAGCCTGGGGACTGCCTCCCCTCAGTGCCCTGCCTGGCATCACATTCCCTGCTCTGGCCCCGTGATGATGGCTGATGGGCAGCAGCCCCGATGTAGAGGCTGGAAGCTGCCTGGGCTTCTCTCCCATGACCTCTTCACTCGTCTACGACTGACCAACCCAGCCCACGCACACCAGGGATTTACTTTCAAAGCTACCAGAGTGCTCTCTCTCTGTCACACACACACACACACACACACACACACACACACACACACACACACACACACACACACACACACACACACACACACACACACACACACACACACACACACACACACACACACACACACACACACACACACACACACACACACACACACACACCATTCAATCTGGAGGAGCCTCTGACAACCACAATCCCAGAGTCTTACTGTTAATAGCAGCTGTGATGAGGGGATTCCATTCATACAGCCGAGTGGCAGCGTAGAAAGCCCTGTGGGGTTCTGGAGTGAATTTCTAAGAATGAAAGACTTGCATTCAGATGGATGGTATGGCACTGTAGCTGTGCTCTGATACAGGCTATGGATGGAGCACTGATCATGGTACAGTACCTCTGGGTCAACTGGCCCATGCTGAGGGACCTTGCAGAAGCTCTATGTGATACACTCTACTAACCCATTGACATGAAAATAAAGCACACAGAAGAGTCCTTGTGAGAGTGGATACTTTGGAAACTTTGCGTTCCAACGAAACAGAAATAAACTTGCCGCATGTGCAAATATGGACTGCTTTCCTTGCTGTTGTGAAGAAAGGCAGTAAATTTGTGAGCAGCTTAGACTCAAACACTGTTTGTCCTATCCCTTGCGCACCCTCACAACAAACAATGCATAAACTTTAAGAAAATAAAAAAAAGAAAAGAAAAATGTAAGCAGTAACTCTTGCGAGTGGTGAAGTTTATGAATATTACATGAAGATTTGTCCAGAAATAGAGAATCTCCCTTACTGCAGAGGACTGAAGAGGTCATCACTGCGTTTTACTGACAACCTTAGCATGGTTCTTGATACACACGTCTTGTACCAGCCTGGTCTGATAAACTAGACGGGATACTCAAGTTAGTGTGATGTGCTACGTTTGGTATGGTTACATAAGACAGAAGGTTACTTAATTAAGGCAAAGACAAACGTAGGGTGGTTGGTCTGGGTGGATTGGTGGGCGTCTAGCAACCGTCTAGCAACCAAAAGGTTGCAAGTTAGAATCTCTCATCACGGACAAATGAGCAACTTCTTTTTAGCAACTTTTTAATAATTACTAATTTTTAGCTACTTTGCATGTGAGCTAACCCTTCCCCTAACCCTAGCATTTACCCTTTTAGCTAACCCTTTAACTAACCCTTTAAACTTCTTATGGCTGGGGGGCAGTATTGAGTAGCTTGGATGAATAAGGTGCCCAGAGTAAACTGCCTGCTACTCAGGCCCAGGAGCAAAGATATGCATGGTATTAGTAGATTTGGATATAAAACACTCTGAAGTTTCTAAACTGTTTGAATGATGTCTGTGAGTATAACAGAACTCATATGGCAGGAAAAAACCTGATAAAAAATCCAACCAGGAAGTGGGAAATCTGAGGTTTGTAGGTTTTCAACTCTTTGCCTATCCAAAATACAGTGTAAATTATATAACGTTTTTGACTTTGTCTGGACTAAGTGCCTGTGCCTCGTGAATTTGTGAACTAAACGCGCGAACAAAAAGGAGGTATTTGGACATAAATGATGGACTATCGAGAAAACATTTTTTTATTGTGGGACTGGGATTCCTGGGAGTGCATTCCGATGAAGATCATCAAAGGTAAGTTAATATTTATAATGCTATTTCTGACTTCTGTTGACTCCACAACATGGTGGGTATCTATCTGTATGGCTTGTTTTTGTGCCTGAACGCTGTACTCAGATTATTACATGGTGTGCTTTTTCCGTAAAGCTTTTTTGAAATCTGACACAGCGGTTGCATTAAGGAGAAGTATATCTTTAATACCATGTATAACACTTGTATTTTCATCAACATTTATGATGAGTATTTCTGTAAATTGATGTGGCTCTCTGCAAAATCACCGGATGTTTTGGAAGCAAAACATTACTGAACGTAACACGCCAATGTAAACTGAGATTTTTGGATATATATATGAACTTTATCAAACAAAACATACATGTATTGTATAACATGAAGTCCTATGAGTGTCATCTGATGAAGATCATCAAAGGTTAGTGATTCATTTTATCTCTATTTCTGCTTTTTGTGACTCCTCTCTTTGGCTGGAAAAATGGCTGTGTTTTTCTGTGACTAGGCACTGACCTAACATAATCGCATGGTATGCTTTCTTCATGAAGCCTTTTTGAAATTGGACACTGTGGTGGGATTAACAAAGAGTTTATCTTTAAAATGGTGTATAATACTTGTATGTTTGAGGAATTGAACTTATGAGATTCCTGTCGTTTGAATTTTGAGCCCTGCACTTTCACTGACTGTTGTCAAATCGATCCCGTTAACGGGATTTCAGCCGAAAGAAGTTAACCTAACTCCTAAACTTAACCCTTAACTAACATTAGTCAGCTAGCTAATGTTAGCAACCTAGCTAGAATTTGTAACATATCATACATTTTAGAAATTCGTAACATATAATACGAATTGTAATTTGTAACATATCATACTAACTGTAGTCTCAGATTTCTGTACAGAATAATACGGTATGCTTTGAGACCAGGTTGCTTATACTGGGTAGTGAACACATAACATTACGACATACCAGAATTTTCGCCCCTAAACATCTATTATGGATCATCTCTGATTCAGCATTGACGCATTTTAAAAGACATGGATAGAGTTATGTCATCACCGCAATAGCGCTAATGGTTTTGAAATGCAGCAGTTTAAATCCACTGTCCTCACCACGCAGTCCACGTCATACCCAGCTTGTCCAGTCACTCAAATAGGACAGTAGGTGTTTTGAAAGCACTGGTACATTAGTAGTCATAATAATGACGACCTATACGTCTTTGATGCCAGATACAAAATTTAATATAATCAGTGTCAACAAGGTGAACTAATTATCAAAAACAATATGGATGCTTAGATTTGAGATGATGCAGTAAGTGGACATTAGAAAAGCTAAATGCCTATTTTACATCATCAACATGGCCTATCTGGGTAGTCAGTGAAAACTGATACCTGACAGCAGTGCTATATGTCCTTGACCTTGGAACACAGGAAGTAAAACAAATGTGCTGTGGGGCTGAATGGTACAGTGCAACACAGCATCACATCTAGCACACTGACTGATACATACACCCTACAGCACAAGTGTCAAACTCATTCCAAGAAGGGCTGAGTGTCTGCGGGTTTTCGCTCCTCCCTTGTCCTTGATTGATGAATTAAGGTCACTAATTAGCAAGGAACTCCTCTTACCTGGTTGTCTAGTGCTTAAGGATGCACTATGCAGAAATTGCTCTGCCATTTCCTGGTTGCTAGAATTCGAATAGTGTACATGACAAAACAAGTAAGTGTAGTGTAGAGAATCATTGTACCATCTAAATATATTTTCCATGAACAAAAATATTGCATTTTCAACTGTTTTGAGCTGGTGAACGAAACCAAAACATGCAAAAATTAAACTTTTGAACGTTGAAGCATAGAAATAGCACACACGTAACAGATCTACTGCTTTTTAGACTTGCTTTCAATGACATATCTATAACTCACATTTCTATGTGAATTTGGTCGGTTCGCCCAAAAAGTAACATAGTGCAACTTTAAGCAAGGGAAGCATAGAAATAGAGCACACAAAACATGTCTACCGCTTCTTAGACTTGCGTGCAATGAGAAAGAAAGGTGTGTTATAGATCTGTCAATGTGAATTTGCAGAGACACTCAGCGCTCCGTGGATCGATTTTGACACCCCTGCTCTACAGTTACTACTATTAGCTACTGGGTCCAGACTAGCTCTATGATTCAGATGTGGGATCAGTAGACTTAATTTAATCATTCTGCTGATGATCATCAAACATATCCTTAGGTCTTATGTAACCTTCCGTTGACCTTCATATGAGAAAGTCTTTGCTGTTGAAATTGTTCTCAGCTGTCTACCAAACACATTCAAAAGAGACTGGATTGTCACTACACAAATCCAAAACATGAAAGGAACAAACGCGTCTCTATTTTCTGTGGTCTATATATAAAACATTCAACTATCAACTCCCTGTTCAGAGTCTACGCATGGAGTGTCAGAAAGTGTTGTCCTTTGTAGGACAAGCTTACTTCAGCATACAGCTCCATAATCAAAGCACAATAGTTTTGTTGGATTTTAAAAAAAAGCTATTCAATGTTTAAAATGCTCAAGAGTTAGGATCAAAGCTAGCTTGCAGTACAGCCATTGTGTCTAAATCCAATGGAAAGGACTAGGGCCTTCAGCATTACAATGTTTAAGTACCTCTGAAGTATTTAGTTATGACAGTTCCTCACACAGTGTGCACCCTGCAGAACAATCATCTGGACTTAACCGAGACAACAAAGGCCAGAGCATGGGTCTGATACCTCTGTATCAGGCTTTTCTGTTGGAGGAGGAAGAAAGAACACAGCAGACACATCAATAACTGTATCTGGGCCATTACAGAAACTCACTGCACTGCACAGAAGAGGCCTATGTTTCATCCTGTGAGCCTGAGAGGGACTGAGAGGGACTGAAGGACAGTACGGTCAGCACGTGGTCTACTATAGGCTCTCCTGGCTAAGCCTGGCCGGACCTAACATCCCCTGAGCTCCACCACTACAACACATTACTCATCCACTACAGGCTTCATCCCTCCTGGAGCGTGGGATGACTAGAGAGGCATTTTGCTGCATCCCATTTGCATCCCTGAGATTAACAACGTCATGATGCATAAAATAAAATGAAAGGGCCAAAACAAAGCAAAGCATATTAAACCAAGTGGACATCCTTGGAAAATATAATCGGGGAATAAAAAAACAGCAGGTGTTATTTAAACTCTGAGTGCATGAGGTGACCAGGAGAAAGACGGGCAGGCAGGTGGGATCGAGGGTTCGCCACTCTGATTAGGTAGGCTAGACAACTCTGACAGATGGATAGACAGATTAGGACTTAAGACATGTATCTAACATGACAGGCCAATGGTCACATCTGAACACTGTGGTGACCCCTGTGGAGAGGCACATAAAGACCCACCATCAACACAGTCACACGCCTCATCTTTCCTGATCACTTCTCCATGTGCAGTAGATCCTCCTTATTAGAGAGGGTGAAACACTTACAATAAAAGCACAGCTTGGCGTTATGTCTGGTAATGGAGTGTAAAGTGTATTAACCCAAGTCCAGGTTGACACTAGGTTCTGACTAACAGTGTGTAAACGGAATGTAAGGATAATAAATTAACAGTAGGGCAGGAACATCTGCTCAGCATCTGGGTGATGGGGGATCTGTCCATGGACTGCACTGAGGTGAGGATGAAGCCTTCCTTAACCCTAACCGGCAAGGTGAGAGCCGCAGGGCATCTCACTGAATGTGAGCTAACTCCAGTAAAATGCTTCTGTTTCTTTCTAGAAATAAACAAAAAGTAGGGTAGTTGAGTCACCTTGTCATACTTCCCAGACTCGTGATGTATTCACTTTGCGAAAGCTGGATATAGTTCCTAAAAGAGAAATATAAAACGACCAGTGTAGAGAACATTACCAAGTTCAAATGGGAAAGGTACATGGGGTTAGCTAGTTTGTCATGTCCTCCGGTGTTTGTGGCGCAGTGACAGATTCCATCTTGTCAGCCTCCTGCGAGTCTTCTGGCCGGGAGCATCTTACTGACTCACAGATTTTAACAGTCATGCTTCTCCTAGTCTGTATCTTCCTGGAGGGGATAAATGTCTGATAGGTCTTGTTGTCATTGCTCCTCCAGCCAGGCTTTTATAGGAGCAATTACTGCAGCTACAATACCGTGAGGTCACGAAGGCCCCGAAAACAGGCTCAGTGCTTGCTGAATTAATGCACCATTGGTCTGTGTGTGAAGGGAAAACTACTGTTTTTTGGAATCAACTACACAAATTCAGTGAATGTATTAATCTGATAAATGAATGACAGAGAGAGAGAGAGAGAGAGAAAGGTGGGGGGGCGAAAAAGACAGTGACAGAGAGATCAGAATCATGTCAGGTGATGTGTGTCAAGTCTCTCGACCTGTGTGCACCTACGTTGTAAACTTTCATTCATAGGCTAGGTTGTAGTAACCTCATGATGGGTATTGGGAAAATTTTAGTATCATGTAGCCTAAACCTATCGCTGTTACATTGAGCTGGGTGAATGGAATATGAATGACAGTCATCCAATATGCTGTAATAGAAATAAGACCACGCTCATTAAAAAATAATAATTCTCCCTCATCTTAAACGGCACTGACCACCACTGGGGTACACTGAGTTTACCAAACATTAGGAACACCACCCCCTTATGCCCTCAGAACAGATTAAATTAAATTGGGGAATGGACTCTACAAGGTGTCGAAAGCATTCCACAGGGATACTGGTCCATGTTGACTCCAATTTCCACAGTTGTGCCAAGTTGGCTGGATGTCCTTTGGATGGTGTACCATTCTTGATACACACAGGAAACTATTGAGCGTGAAAAAAAACAGCAGTGTTGCAGTTCTTGACACAAACAGGTGTGCCTGGCACCTACTACCATACCCTGTTCAAAGGCACTTCAATATTTTGTTTTGCCAATTCACACTCTGAATGGCCCACACACATAATCCATGTCTCAACTATCTCAATGCTTAACATGTTTCCTCCCCTTCATCTAAACTGATTGAAGTGGATTTTGCAAGTGACATCGTTAAGGGATCATATATGTCACCAAGATTCACCTGGTCAGTCTGTCATGAAAAGAGTTGTTCATGTTTTGTACACTCAGTGTATATTAACAGCTATCCTCCTATCCTTTTTAATGTGGTCAGTGTTGGCTCCAACCAGAGCACCCTGCTTTGTATGATAAACCCACTTACAACCATCTTGAATGATGCCTGATTCAAATGCCCCCCACCCCAATGAGGTGAAGGCACTGGATGGGGGCAGCCACAAGTCAATAAACCCAATTTAATCTGTTCACTTTAGTGCGATAAACCAGCTGAGAGGAGATTACAACCATTCTGGCCAATGACTCAATACAAAACAACAAGAAGTTAGCCTAGCAGGGTCTAACTGGCTTCTGCTTGGGGCATCTAACATGTCCATCGGTCCGTCAGGCAATATCGTAATCTCCTTTTAATGGGAAACCCCCTCCCCCCACCACGGGATGGGATGACCCTGAGATCCACCGCACCGCCTCTCTTAAGGGAGCAGTGTCCAAAAAAGAACCATAGTGCTTGCTGCTGCTCTCTCAACACTAGTGACAGCATTCACACAAAGAAAGGAGGAACACATTCTAGAATAGAAAACATTCTTCCCACTCCCAATCTGAGAATTTTTGACTGCTGATCTGGAATTTTCTTCACACTCAGAATTGGAATGTTTTCATAAACATCCCCCAAAATGAGCTCTGCTAGATCGGATACAATAAACCAATAAACCACTGTTTGTTTGTCATCGAAGACTAATACCACTGAATTTGGCCGGATTATGTCACATGCTTAACGTCATTTGTGTGGATTACAGATGAGGAAACAGTGTACATGCGATCTGGCGGAAGAAAGAAATACCAACCAATCCCTTCCATTGATTCCCTACTAGAATGATTGATTTTCTTATTTACTCTGATTAATTTACTTATTTACTTTGATTTTCTTTATTTTTCCTGCAGCAGTAAGGGTTTGTTTTAATATGGTGGTTACTAAGACACTAAGTAAAAGGGTTTAGGAGAACAGCCAAACAAAAGGTAGTTGACACGGCTTTGTCCTGGTCTTACCGTGACTACTGCAGTATAATACAGAACCACTCCATGTTTCCATAGGTTGAACTGAACTAAACCACTGAGGTATAAGGTAAAGTGAATATAGTATGGTGGTCACATCTGGATGGACGAATCGTGTTCTGTGTAATGGATGGATGGTAAATGAGATTATACGTCAATCTGGTTATCAACAGACAGGTGGGAAGGCTGAGATGTAGACACGCACCACATTGAGCGTGACAGGGGTTCTGATGATTAGATACACCCATCAACAGGAACTCCTCCCAGTGATATAGCTTACTATGCACCAGTAACTCCTGTTTTACAGTAGTATTGAACAATGACTAATAACAGAAGGAGATTATGTTTCATGCTACATATTTTCATGCTATTCATTTGAATTAGATGCAGAGATCAAAAAATGATGATAGCAATAATTATTCAGATTTCACAGGGTAGTATTAGCATTTCTAACAAGGGTGTAATAATGACATGGTGAGAAAGGAAGTGGACTGTGTGAAAGGCAAATGTACTGGAATTAGAAATGCCACAAAATCGAGTCCACACAGTATACATCAGACTAAAATATAATGTCTCTGACATATTGACACATTGTGTCTAGATAACAATGCCTTTATTACTCCGTTTCACCTGGTCTTTCATCTTTTCTGGATCTTTCTAGAGCATCACAGTAAATGTGTGATTTCTTCATCTGAGAGGGATGTGCCACCAGTAGTTCTCCAAAAACAGAGGCACAGATACAACTGGAATGTAGTGGAATTACAACCCCCCCCTGCCCAATACAAACATATAGGGAGAGACACAACCATGTACAAGCAAAAAACACACAGGCAGATTACAACCATGTACTACTGGAATACTATCACCCTGCCCAATTAACACACAGTGTAGGCACAGATACAACCAAGTAGGCATTACAAACCAGGTAGACATTGCCTAAAATACATACATGACAGATACAAATATGTATCGGCATTGGCTAACAATCCCCCTGCCCAGAAAACACAAATACAACATATAACGGCATACAATCTTCCTCCCTGCCCACTGCCACAGCCGTGGCAACATTGAGCACAAAGAGCGAGGCTTGAGCTGACTTCCGCAAACAGCTGCTGCTCACCCTAACTAAGCATGTCACACAGAGAGACTCCAACTCTCCTTGACAACAAAGCTAAAAAGCTAATTGTGCAGCCGGAGCACAAGCACAATGGCTGTGTGGTTCCTCTCTCTGTCCTCCTCTCCGCTGTCATTAGTTAAGACTGATACGGTAGACTGTACATGCACAACGCTATCCTCCTCTCCTCTCCTCAGCATCACCCCTGTTCCCCGCATGGTGAAATCCATACTCACCACATCTGTCTCTTAGGAGGGATGCAATTGTCTCTGTTGATGGCAGTCACCCCCATAGCCATCTGTATCACCGTTATGTATTTCTGGTACTTCATGTTGTCCACCACTACTAGGAATCCACACCACAAACCAGTTTATGGAAAACATGTAATTTCTATTCGCTGGCATCCGCCTGTACCGCGTCTTCCTTGTTCAGCATCAGAACGCCATTTCCAGCGCTGAAGGACTGACAGGGAAAACACTCCCCACGGAGCTCAACAAAAGGTACCATGCCGCTGCAACCCATGTCTGCAATGACACCCTAATCTCATTAGTGCTCAAGAATAGATGGCTTATCCATTCAATGTTAGTCAGGACCACAACATTGTTTTGTTGTTCGCCCTCGAGGCACTATTCTTTGGGAAAAAAACTCTAGCTAGCGAAACGCTGCAGCGGCACCCAAATGTCCGTGTGTGAAGTAGGAGAGAGTGTGCTGTGCGTGTGTTCAACGAGAAAGAGCAGGGAAGAGAGGCGTTAGAGAGAGGGAGGGAGAGGGAGGGAGAGTGAGTGCATGTAGAGCTGAGAGGGGTTCTTGTCCAATGAATAAATCTTGATATTTAATTTGGGTGCATGATATAGTTTTTTTTGTTTTCTCAGAACAAACACAGGGTTCATAATTAAACCCTATAAAAAGGGCTGTATAAAAACTTGATTAATGTGCTGATCCTTGGACTGCTCCCAGACCGGTAGTTGTTATACCTACTGAAAGGAAGGGGGAGGGGGAAGGACAGCAGAGAAGAAAGGTAGGCGGGAACAAGATACATATTTTTCTCCCACAATGTAATTATATTCTATTATCAACATGTTGATCACATCAATTACACTATATTAAATGAAACATAAATCATTAAATATTTCTTCCTACCCTATATCTTGCATTTGCAGGTAACAAGGCAGTAAGTGAAACTGAAAAACAGGGTTTGCTTCATCTGTGACAGCTGTCTACCTACTGACCTTGTTGTTTTAATCTCAATCTTTTTAGTCAGCCAAACCCTGCTCCTACTGAGGTCTGAAAGGCAGTCACCATTATCCCATCACTGGCTCAATTAAATAGAGTTCAACAACAAGGCTAATTGGGAAAGGGATTTGAGAGATGACAATGTAACATTCGTTTGAATACAGAAACTGTTTCTAAGTGGTTTATGAACACAATACTACGTATCGTTTTTGTTATTACTGTCCTAAACATAAGATTCTATATTGTTTTTCTGTCCTGACTCACAACGAGCAGGAGTCTCCCTTAACCAAAGATCCTTGACTGTCTGGTCCCAGATTACAGATGATTAGGAATCTAAAGTGGATTGAGTTAGATTAGCCAGCCTACTGCACACAGATTATTGTATACCGTTTCTGTTCCCATCACCAATAAAAACAAACCATCTCCATAATGAGACAGTTCTTCTCTTTTTCCCGTACAGATATATTCACCTATATTATTCTCTTCTGATACATCCCTGCTCAAGAGTCTTACATAAACATCTCATAAGAATCAGAGGTCAAACCAAGCGGTCAGCAGTCAAAGGCCAAATGATCCCAGTATCTCTGGGAGGACCACTATTTTCACATTGATTCAATGTCCAATTCTAAGCAACAGTAAACATGTCTACATTTTCAGATACAACAAGAGGTGGAAAACACTATACAGAACATTAGACTTAAAAGGCTTGTCCCTTTCCGGTCAGATGAGTTCATGATCCAAGCACTGGGACTGTTTCAGAACCGCTCGGCCTCATGGGAAGGACCATTAACCTTTAAAGGTTAAACAAGTCTCTGCGTCATCCTACAGCTCATTCATTTGAGCACAGCCACTGGACTGGATACACCAAAACATAAAAACAACATGATTGAATTTTACATACTGCAGTATTGGATATGAAATATTCAAAACGGCTTGTGAAACTGACGTCAGTGTGGTGCTAACAGTATATCTTCTTTCACTGTCCCTGTAGACATACCGGGCTCGAACCAGTGATCCTCTGCTTTGCAAAACACACGTGACCGCACTCCTTGACAACGTACACATATTTTGCCACATACTATGCTAAGATGCTAACATGACATATTGACTATAGAAGAATAAAACGTGCAGTTGCTTGGCTAATAACAAATTCAGGGCCAGTGAATGGCTGCCATTTTGTTTCCGTTGTATGTCTATGGGCTGTATTCTGGGAGTAAACAAAGTGCCTGTCCAATCACATTGAGGGATGGGGCAGGATGGCCTGTGTTTTAAATGGATGGTAGAGGTCTGTGTGTCAAATGGAAAATTTGGCCAGGGCACTAGACGTAACAGTTAGTAATCTTTCATTAAGCGCGAAGGGATTCTTAATGACTAAGCTGGGCCACAATCTCCTCTACCTCCTCTTAAAGCATGTCACTGCAGAGGAACATTACCGCCCATCAGCCTGGCTGGGAGGGGGAGGAGGGGTCTGATGCAAGGTAGGTTATATATCAGAGGCCAATATGGATATGCTATTGTGCAGAAAATATTCCTTCAATGGGTACAGGGTACAGGGGCCACAGGTTAGTTGTGGTAATTAAGAGGTGAAGTGACTATGCATTGAGAATAAACAGAGCGTAGCAGCAGCAGCGTAAGGGGGGTCAATGCAACTAGACTGGGTAGCCATTTGATTAGCTGATCAGGAATCTTATGGCTTGGGGGTAGAAGCTGCTAAGAAGCCTTTTGGACCTAGACTTGGCGCTCCGGTACCGCTTGCAGTGCGGTAGCAGAGAGAACAGTCTATGACTAGGTTGGCTTTGGCCATTTTTAGGGCCTTCCTCTGACACCACCTGGTATAGAGGTCCTGGATGGCAGGATGCTTGGCCCCAGTGATGTACTTGGCCATACGCACTACCCTCTGTAGCACCTTGAGGTCGGATGCCAAGCAGTTGACATACGAGGCGGTGATGCAACCAGTCTCGATGGTGCAGCTGTAGAACTTTTTTAAGGATCTGAAGACCCCATACCACATCTTTTCAGTCTCCTGAGGGGCACTCTTCATGACTGTCTTGGTGTGTTTGGACCGTGATAGTTCATTGGTGATGTGGACAACAAGCAACTTGAAGCTCTCAACCTGCTCCACTACAGCCCTGTCAATGAAAATGGGGGCATGCTTGGCCCTCCTTTTCCTGTAGTCAACAATCTCCTTTGTCTTGATCATGTTGAGGGAGAGGTTGTTATCCTGGCACCACACTGCAAGGTCCCTGACCTCCTCCCTACAGGCTGGCTCATCGTTGCCGGTGATCAGGTCTACCACTGTCGTGTCGTCTGCAAACTTAATGATGGTTTGGAGTTGTGCCTGGCCAATACAGAGGGGACAGCTTAGTGATGAGCTTTGAGGGCACTATGGTGTTGAATGCGGAGCTGTAGTCAATGAATACCATTCTCACATAGGTGTTCCTTTTGTCTAGGTGGGAAAGGGCAGTTTGGGGTGCAATAGAGATTGCGTCATCTGTGGACCTGTTGGGGCGGCATGCAAATTGGAGTGGGTCTGGGGTTTCTGAGGTAATGGTGTTAATGTGAGCCATTACCAGCCTTTCAAATCACTTCATGGCTACAGACGTGAGTGCTACTGTTCGGTAGTCATTTAGGCAGGTTACCTTGGTGTTCTTGTGCATAGGGACTATGGTGGTCTGCTTGAAACATGTTGGTATTACAGACTCGGTCAGGGACAGGTTGAAAATGTCAGTGAAGACACTTGCCAGTTGGTCAGCGCATGCTCGGAGTACACGTCCTGGTAATTCGTCTGGCCCTGGGACCTTGTGAATGTTGACATGTTTAAAGGTCTTATTCACATTGGCTACGGAGTCGTCCGGAACAGCTGGTGCTCTTACGCATGCTTCAGTGTTGCTTGCCTTTAAGCGAGCATAGAAGTAATTTAGCTCATCTGGTAGGCTCGTGTCACTGGGAAGCTCGCGGCTGTGCTTCCCTTTGTAGTCCTTAATAGTTTGCAAGCCCTGCCACTACCGACAAGCATCGGAGCCAGTGTAGTACGATTCAATGTTAGTCCTGTATTAACGCATTGCCTGTTTGATGGTTTGTCGGAGGGCATAGCGGTATTTCTTATAAGCATCCAGGTTAGAATCCCGCTCCTTGAAAGCGACAGCTCTACCATTGCTTCTGGATTGAGTAAGTACGTACGGTCACTATGGGACGTCATCGATGAAGCCAGTGACTGATGTGGTGTACTCCTCATTGCCATCGGAAGAATCACGGAACATATCCCAGTCTGTGCTAGCAAAACAAACCTGTAGGTTAGCAGCTGTGTCATCTGACCACTTCCATATTGAGCGAGTCACTGGTACTTCCTCCTTTAGTTTTTGCTTGTAAGCAGGAATCAGGAGGATAGAATTATGGTCAGATTTGCCAAATAGAGGGTGAGGGAGAGCTTTGTATGCGTCTCTCTGTGTGGAGTAAAGGTGTTCTTGAGTTTTTATCCTCTGGTTGCACATGTAACATACTGGTAGAAATAAGGTCAAACGGATTCAAGTTTCCTTGCATTAATGTCTCTAGGAGCGCTAGGAGCGCCACCTCTGGATGAGCATGTTCTTGTTTGCTTATGGCCTTATACAACTTGTTGAGTGCGGTCTTAGTGCCAGCATTGGTTTGTGGACAGCCATTGGTAAATAGACAGCCACAAAAAATATAGAGGAAAACTCTCGGTTAATAGTGTGGTCTACAGATTATCATGAGATACTTTACCTCAGGCGAGCAAAACCTTGAGAGTTCATTAATATTAGATTTCGGCACCAGCTGTTACCGCAAGGAGCTGTTCTATTTTGCCGATGCATGGAAAACCCAGCCAGTTGTACGTTATCCATGTCGTCGTTCAGCCACGACTCGGTGAAACATAAGATATTACAGTTATTACATCAATAGCCTAACCCACTCAGCCTATAGGCTATAAGATTGCAAGAAGAACATCTGAGACCTCAGAGACCCTACTGTATGGATTTAACCAGCCAGGAAACCACAACATCCTTAAATGTAATAAATAAATGAACAGCACTAGAACAACAGTTCATGCCAGGATGTACAAGCTGGCGAGCAGCTGGTGAGGAAGGTCAAAATGAAACTGCTATTGTCAGCACCACTTTCTGTTTTTGGAAGAACAGAGGGGTGTCCTACTGAAATAACTGTCCACAGCCAAAATCTCAGTTTCTGACTTCCTGTCTCCTTAGGCTTATTTCAGACAGAATGGAACTTCAGGGAATGGAACTGTTAATACATGACAAACATAAATACAGGTGTGCTATCTTAATTTGACCATGCTTCTCTCAGCAGGAAAATAATCCTGCAGAAATATAAATGTGAATTATTATCTAGATACATTGTTCATAAGGAAATTTAAAAAAAAAATTCTTTTGAATTGTCATTACACTGTGTATAAGACAGTAGTTTTGGAATTGTTAGTTAGAATACTTGTTGGTTATTACTGCATTGTCGGAACTAGAACCACAAGCATTTCACTACACTCGCATTAACATCTGCTAACCATGTGTATGTGACAAATAAAATGTGATTTGATTTGATTTGATTTGATTACTTCGGAATGGTAAAATATTTTCAGTTAAAAATTAAAAGACTAAAACCAAATATAAAGTATGTAGAAAATATAATGGAGCAATGTATTATTTAATAATATAATCTTTAAAAACTAACAATCACCAAAATAAAAACTAGACAGTCAGGGAGAATTGTTGTTGTTGTTGTTGTTGTTATAGCCTAATGTTTGATGTGTGCAGGAAAATTCTCTGTGACAACAGATTGATCAAATTAAAATAGCAGATCTGTACAAACAGAAGAATGCACACAAACAACACACACACACACACTGTGGAAGGTTTGAGGTTGTCGAGTGCAGCACCATAACAGGAGAATGACCTGGGTTGCAACCATGTAGAAGACAAGAGAGGACAAGGTCAAGGGAAGTGCAAGGTGATGCACAAGTCAACCCACAGCAGATTCTTTCTCCGCTGCTCCCCACCCTGCCCAGCACACCTACACCTCCCAGTCACAGGTGACAGAGCCCAGCCTCCACTAACTCAGATAAACACAGGCAGTCTGCCTGCCCACTGACCACATGCCACCAGGATCAGGCAGAGAGAGGGCACACAATCACATCCATTTAAGTTACTGTAGCTTTAACGTGGTCACACTTCCACATAATTGCAGTTGTGGAGTGGAATTGAAGAACATTGGATTAGTTTAAGATTGAGATTTCCACTAGGAGCAGCACCCATCTAATGTGTTGATTATCCCTCGCCATAAATGACACTATCCACTGGCCCTAGACCATGATTAATCACATGACCCACTGCAGCAAGATTACATCTGTAGCCTTGAACTACAGTCTCTCACACTCTACCAGTCTCTCTCTCGCTCAAACACATAATAGAGAAACACTTACACTGCAAACATAACACACACACACACACACACACACACACACACACACACACACACACACACACACACACACACACAATAACTCACACAAAGGGAGACATGGACATAAACAGCCGAGCAGAGTAGCCGTTATCACAATAACTGTGTGTGGCACGTTCTGCAGTCAGGCAGTGCAGGTGTAACAGTATAATTTTAAACCGTCCCCTCGCCCATACCCGGGCGCGAACCAGGGACCTTCTGCACACATCGACAACAGTCACCCTCGACGCATCGTTACCCATCGCTCCACAAAAGCCGCGGCACTTGCAGAGCAAGGGGAACTACTACTTCAAGGTCTCAGAGCAAGTGACGTAACCGATTGAAACGCTATTTAGCGCACACCGCTAACTAAGCTAGTCGTTTCACATCCGTTACACAGGGCAGACAGACAGTGTGAGCCTCCAGCTGCTTGATGTCACTGCAGTCATGGAGGATCGCTGTAACTCAACACTCCACTGCAGTGCTGCTTTCATTCCCCACACACACACACACACACACACACACACACACATTCCCCTGCAATGCCTCGCATCGGCAGCCTGCACGGCCCTCCATCTCCTCACTATTTAGAGATGGGGCTGCTGACACGCAATTTACCATTTGCATACCGTACATGTTATTTGTCTCACATGCCAGAGTATAATGAAGTGAACATGAGGCACTGGTAGCATGGAAATTGCATACAGAGGACGTGTGGAGCATATTCATTTTAACATTACATGGGGTTGTCAGGTAATGTAATATGTATGCAAATGGACCAGAACAGTGTTTGCGAAGTGCCCACTACTTCCGCCTGTCCTCCTCAGCCTCTTCCCTCCTCTGCTCGCTACTGTTTTTCTGTGTTTGTGGTCTGACTGTGTCTTGGTTTTTTGCAGGCGGAAAGGCAGTGAGAGGACTGTGTATGTGTGTGGCAGAGGAGGCTGGTGGGAGGCTCATTGTAACGGCTGGAATACAATGAACGGAACGGTATCAAACATATGGAAACCACACGTTTGACTCCACTCCAATTATTCCATTCCAGCCATTACCATGAACCCATCCTCCTATAGCTCCTCCTACCAACCTCCATTGGTGTGTGCGTGTGCGTGCGGCTGGTCCCGGAGGAGACCTGGTGGAGAGGGGCCAGAAGGACGGTGAGGCAGGCAGGCCTAGCTAGGAGGAGAGACTACGGCTTAGCTGAGGATGAGGCACTGGCCTGGCTGTGATTTATGGCTCCAGCTTCAGGGGAGAAGCAGGAAGTTGAGAGGAAAAAGGCCTCTCCGTGTGAGGAGGGATGCCAGGTGGAGTGGGCAGCCAGGCAGGCAGGCAGGAGGCTGTGTCGCAGTGCTCCGGGTGTAGACTGCAGGCAGCAGGTAGGAGACAGCAGGAGGCTGGGGGAACTGGCTCACAGCGTGGATCCAGTCAGCAGGGCAGTGAAGCAGGACTCGACATCTGCCCTCTCCTCCTCTGTCATCTCTTTTTTAAGAAGCTGTCTGGTTCAGACTTTTCCCCCTAAGTGCATCACAGCACAAATATGCTGAGTCAATGATGAACAGGGGAGCCTGCACACACACCGGAGCATCCACTCTCCTGTCAGAAAGATACACTTAATAGGTAACTACACTACACTACCATAAAAGTAGTTCATCTATTGCGCAGCAATACAAAATAAAAGATATTGCCAGCCAGAGGTCAATCACAGGTTTCTTATAGCAAGTAAAACCCCTATTTTAGAACCCATGTGCCAAAGGCAAGCTGTTACCTACTGCCTAAGATGGAACCGTATCCCTTGTCAAAGACCAATAGGTCAGGAAACTTGAAGAAAAATCACAAAGGGGAGAAAAAACTATCCATAACCCACTGGGTAAGACTGTAAAAATCCCATAAAAGCTAAGACTGCTAGCTTCTCAGTAGAAGTCTGTGTAGCTCCTAAGAGCCCCATGAAAGGCCTCAGCAGATCAGGTGGAAACACATTGCAGTGAAAGTAATTGCTGAAACAGGTTTTGGGAAAGGTCTCTGATCTTAGGAGAAAACACACTCTGAAATACTGTACAGTTCAAAACTAATCAGTATGGCATGAGTGACTTATGTCAGATCACATTCTCAACCAATGAGAGGGAGCCGTTGATTTGACTGTTTTTCCATGGAGACCCGACAGGAAGCTGTGAGGATGCTGGCTCAATACTTCACACATAAAAAAGGTTTCAAATGAATGTGAACATTCACATTGAATTATGAAAATGACACCAAATCGCCAGGGGGATATATGCTAAAAGCAATCTTTAAAGCAAATACAGAAACAATATTCATATAGGCCTAATATATGTTAAAAAAACATCCCACAACTGTGATGTTTACAGTGTCGTGCCCATGTGACCCATCACTCCGTATCAGTCAGCCCCTGTCAGTCAGTAAAGAGTGAGGACAGATAACAAGAATGTGAAAGTGGTTCTCTGCAGACAGAGTGGAGGAACAGGGTTACAGTGGAGGGAGGCACATTGAGTCTTCTTCCTGAGAGCAAGTGAGTGGCATCCCTGAGTGGGCCCAGTAGAGCTGGGGGATAAATGTCTCAGCGGGAGCTCTCAACTGTCCACGTGAAAGAGGGGGAGAGAAGGTAGTAATCACTGCAGACCAGAGTCTGGCCCAGCTACAATCACCGCTACTGTCACTCACCCTGACGCCAGGCAACTGGATAGCTAGCTGGGTCTGTTATTGACCACCGTTTCTGATGCAACACCAGTCAGTCATGCAAATACCTTACACATCTTTTAGCTAGGTCTCGCACTGACAGTCAGTCATGTGCTGTTTATGGCACAATGCTCCAATAAGTCTGAAGCCTTCAGTTTAAATTATCAGACGGCTTCCCTCTGGAAGGTGTGTGGGTGTGGTCTTGTTCTTCTATCCTCAGGGTTAGGTTAAGGGTGAGAATTAGTGTTAGGGGTTAGGTTTCAGGGTTAGGAAAATAAATGTTAGGTCCCCACGAGAACTGAAAAACAAGTATGTGTGTGTGTACGCGCGCGCGCTCGCCTAGACTTCATGTAATGGCTGTAATACTTACATAACTGCACAAATAGTTCAACGAGTGCATTTTAACCTGGCACCGCTCCCTCCCACACCCGCACAGCTGCCTTCACCCCCTGCTGAGCACTAAGGCATCGCTGTGCTCACCTCTAGCCATAGGCTTATGAGAGGTGGACCCATGCATGTAATAACTACTAAGCACACAAACATTGACAGATTTGATATGAGCACAGCTAAAGAGAGAGAAGTCACAATACATTTTCCCACATTGACATTGGTTTTAAGGTCTCTGGGGACCAACCAGGTCTCACTCTCTAAATAAACACATTTATGCAGATATATTCACACCCACATGCTCATGCTGAGTAAGAGGGAAAGACGGAATATCCTTGATATCCCTTTGCTTTTTTCCTGTGTTTACCTCTCCTCTCCATGCTGTGGGCTGAACGTGTGCCAGGCCAGGCAGGACTTGTCAGAGACAGAGGGCTGGGAGCAAGGGGTGTGGTTCTGCTGCACTGGGCAGATCTGATCTGCAGGGCCAGAGTCAAGGTCAAACCCAGTGCTCCCAGCCAGAGGCAGAGGAAACCTGAACCAGCACCGCAACGGAAGATAGCACCTCTCCCCTCTCCCCTGTCTGCTGGAGGTGTGTGTGTGGGGGGAGAGAAGGGTGTTGGAGCTGTCTCTCCTCCTCAACCATGGGCGTCCGTAAAGATCAGAAGCCAGGGATACAGAGACAGTCTGGATGGGCTTGGCTGGGGCTTCTGTATGCTGATACGTTCTGCATCATTAACACTGTCCCGGCATAGTGAAGAGCACACTGAACACTATCCACACGGCAAAGGAAGGACTCAGCAATAACAAACCTACAGCCCTGAGCCCTTGTAACGTACACCACACACAGTTACCATGGTAGCGAAATGTAATTAAGCAATTAAAAGCTTTCTAGACTCTCTCACTCAAGACAGAACAAAGCCTATTACATAACTTAATAGCATCGCAGCGTAGAGTAATAACATAATTCAGTGTACAAAATGTAAGACACGATATTACCGCTCTACAGACTTTTCCATTTATGTGGTTCCATCTATTTAGTTGATTAAAGCTCTGGGGGTGTCTCTGGGCGAGAGGCACATTTAGAGTTGAACTACAACGACCAAAAAATGTGCTTAATACGTTGAGCGGATCCAATGGAGGTGTGTGGAGTTAATCAAGGAGATGGATGGAATGAAGCATTGAACTAAAACATCCCTGGCAGGTTGAAGTGAAATAACACAATAAAGGCAAGTTGAAATTAAAAGCCTGAAACTAAATGAATGATATAGTGCTGCTAAATGATCATTTCAGTGAGCTAGCCTATGTATTGTGGAAAAGCCTCCTCCATCTGCTGCTGCCGTGAGCTGAAGACACAGCCCAGGGGAGGGAGCCTCAGAGCTGTCAGTCATCTATCCATATGCTATCTGACCTTTCACATATAGCGCCTAGACAGGACCTAGCATCCGCCATTAACTAGAGTTCACAACACATAGAACCCTACTGGAGGGCAACAGATTCTTCATCCTCACCCCTTAATCAAGGTCTTTTCATTAACAAGATTTAAAAGCTTTGACAGACAGGTCACTGATCCAATCATAAATGTCCCTGAGCATCTTCCCAGAGCTTTTCCTGGGGTTCTATCTTTGATCTGAGTCATTTGCACTCAGCTCTGAAACCAGGCCCCACAGAGACAGGCCACTGTCCCAAAGTACAGACCTATTTAGCCTAATGGTGCTTTAAGCTAATGGTGCTTTCTAACACAATAACGAGGGTTAACAGTTTACTTTTCACGCTAGAATTTGAACTGCTACAGTTCCCTGATGTCAGCCTACCTTCAGTTGTTGCTAAAAACAGCCAACAAAAGAGTTCCGTTCAAACTTAGCTAGAGGAATGACTGGGCATAATGGGTGGTGGTGTGATGCGTGTCTGACAGACAGTGGGTTTAGCAGCAGAATCCATCCTGTGCTCTCTGCAGTAAGTAGGTCCTCAGAAACTCAAGCATGGCAGTACTGGGTCAGGGGACCTCCACAAGGCCCTGGCTGACTAAGGAGGATCCGCCAGGCGTAGAAACATACGGTGATGCATAATGGAACCAGGAACAATGTGGTGACAAGTACACTCTTGGAAAAAAGGGTTGCAAAATGGTTCTTTGGCTGTCCCCATAGGAGAACCCTTTTTGGTTCCAGGTAGAAACCCTTTTGGTTTCATGTAGAACCCTCTGTGGAAAGGTTTCTAGATGGAACACAAAAGGATTCTAACTGCAACCAAAAAGGGTTATTCAAAGGGTTCTCCTATAGGGACAGCTGAAGAACCCTTTTAGGGTATAGAAGCTTTTAAACTCAAATTTGGGCACTTGGCTGGCAAATTGCCTTAAAAATTATATAAATATTATGCTATTAACATTTATAACCACACTGCACCTGGCTGTGACTGAAATATTACTTGGACATGATGTATATAGCTATTATCTAGCAAAATAACTACATGTTTTTATCTAGCACGGCGATACCACTGTCTTCGTTCTGAGAAGGCATGTCATGAAACTGTGCCATCAGTGAGCAGCTCCTTAATACAAAAAACTTTGATCCGATGCATGAGCCCATGAACTCATTCAGCAAAGTCAGTTCAGAAATATTGTGTATAAAAATATGCTGTATAGAGTTGACGATACAATACATCTGAATAGTGCTACAGTAATCTAGGTTTTGTGAGGTGAAACCAAGGAAGACATACAGTATAAACATTTCACACCCAACTAATGACCAAGGGGACATGACAAAGGACTATTTCTGAAACTGAGATGCTACATTGCTCCTGTGGTGACAGGAACCTAAACAGTGGTGTTGTATGGAATGCAGAACGAAGTGTGATTCAGTATAACTACCAGGGTCCAGACAGCAGCCTTGTCAGCCACAAGCTCAGGGGACGTGTAAATGAAGAGAACAGTGAGTCTGTGTTTAGACACGGCATCCTGTGTTGTTAATAGAGAGGAGGAGGAACAGGCCTCAGCATTAGGCTACACTACAGGTGGAGTGAAACCAGACTCCCCAATTACATCCTACACACTTCAGCCAAGTCTGTTGTTTATGCTGTGAGTGTTATTTTACTGTATGTACGTTATGGACATAAGAACACCTTAACTTCTCAATGGTCTTATATTATCGAAGACCATAACAAGTTACCAATAAACGTACCTTGACAATAGAGGATCATGAACCATACAAATATACAACTTATTTCATCTCTTCTCTTATGATACAATTACTGCACTTGTGTTTTTGTGAGTGTCTGTGTGGGTGTCTATGTATGCCTTCAACTTCCTGTCCTTATTACACAGTCCTTTAAATCAGGGGACACGTGTTGTGTAGAGGCTACCTTGTCCACTCTGACCCCACTGTCAGACTCTCCTCACAAACTCCTCCACAGCCCCTTAACGGTCGGGGAAGCATGAAAACGGGACCTGCTTGCCAGGGATCCTCACATGGCCCAAAAATCACCCTGAGAAATGGCACAGTGTGCACAAGGCCTGACACAGAGTCCAGACTCCCATGGTGAGATAACAGCAGCTACAGCCTCTCTGCTGCTAACATTCTGGAGCAGCTGCCTTCTCACATTCTAGTTCCCATCTAAATAAGATATAAATAGAGCAAAAAAATCACCAACATCAACAATAACATAGTGGCAAATGTGCTACATAAATTCAAGGGGTTTGCGATAGCATCTTAAGTGCTTTGCAAAAGCATCAGCTGATATTGCACCAATTAGATGCATCACTACTTGAATATGGCGGTCTATTGAATCAATCAGGTTCTACACACACATTCTCTGTTGGCTGCCATGCGCAAACTTAAGCTGGTGTTCCTGGTGGCATGCTATTGCTGTAACATGCGTTACTCACCATGCATGTCTGTTTTCTGCTTTCCCACCCCCCACCCCAGCCTCCACCTGTTTGGGCTCTGCTTTGGGACAGAGGGATTTGTACAGCGTACCTTGCACACTGCCTGTTATTATAATTATCTTATCATGCATGCTCTGGCAGTGAGCTACCGCGAAGGAGCAGAGCCTAACGCCAAGACTAAGGTATTGTATGTATTGTAAAATAATTTTCTAACAAATGTAAAAAATGAAATATGTGGCGTTTCCTGACTGAATCGAGAGAGAAAAAACACATGGGAAAAGTAATAGTATTTTGTGTTGGAAAACTAGAAACATTTCCATTTTTCAGTGTTATTCTCTTCTACTGTATATTCAAAATATGTGGTCTGACAATATGGTCTGACAATATGGTCTGACAATGTATGGTCTGACAATATGGTCTGACGTATATTCCGTCGCTGTCGGATGAAAACCGTGTAACTCCATTTTTTACCATTTGAATATTTTTTACATGTATTGACAGCAGTAACCCCTCAATGTACTCTGAACATTCCATGACTTTAGGACAAAGAAAATGTATTCAAAGTAGGTTGTGAAGTTATATAATTGTATGTTCGTTAATGGGAAAATGTTCCATTTCCTGAGAAGTTTCTGACAATGACTTTTCCCTTCTGTGTGGAGGCACTTTGTAATTTATTAGTAATGCTCTGTGTTAGTGCTCTTCTCTACATTTGGAAATGTAAAAATAGGACTTCTATTTTGGGACTGATAGTTCTGGCCTGACAAAATATCTTATACAGAAAGGCAAGTAGGTGAATGAGATGACACTCCAAAGGTGGAGGGAGATGAAAGAACACCATCCTGCGGTGGCCTAAATCCCAGAATACCTGCAATAAAACACACTCCTTTAATGTTTTGTGTCTGGCTCAGAGTGAAAAGAGAGACTTGAGAGAAGATTTTCGAGAAAGGAACCTTTTCATAGCCTATCCATTGGAAATGTACAAACCTATAGGTATACCTTGTTACCATCCTCCTACCATGTTATTGCCACTTTATTATAGACTGTTGTGTAGAGTGCTGACTTGGAATCAAAGAGCCATTCATAAGAAAAAGCATAGAAAACCAGAAGCTGACCGACACCATGAATGTATGTATACAGTCAGACTAAGTGCTGTACATTCTAATGCTGTTAGCCTATAGAATGTACAGTAAAGACGAAGAGAGAACACTGGCTGGCCATCTCATGATGTAGCCGTTTCACCCTGTTTATCCTCGTTGGTGCACATTTATACCTCTGTCCATCACCTTGACCCTGCCCCATACCCTGCCTTAACTGGCCTTCACAGCCAATCACCATGGAATCCTCATTACCACTACTCCCAGATAACAGAACTATTGTTTAACTCCCATCAGTATCGTACCCAACTCACACCAGAAAACACTATTTTATACTTAAAACATTGTGCACAGAAAGCATCATTGTGTTCCTAAATAAGAAAGCAGCAGACTTGCTGACTTTTCACATTATGGCTGAAACAGAATGCTATACCAACAAAGCGTGCTTACAGCTGTAATCGAAAATAAACCTCATGAATAAACATGTATATTTTAAAGAAATGCTTCTAACCCAAACTGTATTGCTCATCACCAGGTGAGATATTTTAAAGACAACGCTAGAAACAAGACCTAAAAAGCAGCTCTAGAATGTTCTGTTGTACTATTCTATTTCAAGCCAGTTGAGGTGCTTTGATTGGTAACGCTCATGTTCTGCTCAGATGCACATATTTTCACATCCACATTCCACTGCACCATCCAAAGGAGATGTTGGGGTTTGTACGACAAAATACTCTGGCCTTACTGTTGTCATGGAGGGACTCAAACACAGAAAGGTTATGTGCTTTTAGATTTTGACTGTTGGTTAGCAGCATACTTGTCATAGTACTTGAACACTGTAAATGAGTGAGAATTTTCTATCCAATACAAGAGGTCTCTTGTCCACTTTTTGTTTTTTAGGTGGTGGATCAGCTTTAAAATTGCGGATAGATAATTGCTTCCATCAATGTAATTCCATGATGACATCACGGAGATGGTTGATGTCATCATGGAGGAGTGGAAGAGGACTCCAGTGGCAACCTGTGAAGCTCTGGTGAACTCCATGCCCAAGAGGGTTAATTAAGGCAGTGCTGGAAAATGATGGTGGCCACACAAAATATTGACACTTTGGGCCCAATTTGGACATTTTCACTTAGGGGTGTACTCACTTTTGTTGCCAGCGGTTTAGACATTAATGGCTGTGTGTTGAGTTATTTTGAGGGGACAGCAAATTTACACTGTTATACAAGCTGTACACTCACTACTTTACATTGTAACAAAGTGTCATTTCTTCAGTGTTGTCACATGAAAAGATATACTCAAATATTTACAAAAATGTATGGGGTGTACTCACTTTTGTGATATACTGCATATATATATATATATATATATATATATATATACACACACTGCTCAAAAAAATAAAGGGAACACTAAAATAACACATCCTAGATCTGAATGAATGAAATATTCTTATTAAATACTTTTTTCTTTACATAGTTGAATGTGCTGACAACAAAATCACAAAAATTATCAATGGAAATCAAATTTGTCAATCCATGGAGGTCTGGATTTGGAGTCACACTCAAAATTAAAGTGGAAAACCACACTACAGGCTGATCCAACTTTGATGTAATGTCCTTAAAACAAGTCAAAATGAGGCTCAGTAGTGTGTGTGGCCTCCACGTGCCTGTGTGACCTCCCTACAATGCCTGGGCATGCTCCTGATGAGGTGGCGGATGGTCTCCTGAGGGATCTCCTCCCAGACCTGGACTAAAGCATCCGCCAACTCCTGGACAGTCTGTGGTGCAACGTGGCGTTGGTGGATGGAGCGAGACATGATGCCCCAGATGTGCTCAATTGGATTCAGGTCTGGGGAACGGGCTGGCCAGTCCATAGCATCAATGCCTTCCTCTTGCAGGAACTGCTGACACACTCCAGCCACATGAGGTCTAGCATTGTCTTGCATTAGGAGGAACCCAGGGCCAACCGCACCAGCATATGGTCTCACAAGGGGTCTGAGGATCTCATCTCGGTACCTAATGGCAGTCAGGCTACCTCTGGTGAGCACATGGAAATGCCGCCCCCCAAAGAAATGCCACCCCACACCATGAATGACCCACCGCCAAACCGGTCATGCTGGAGGATGTTGCAGGCAGCAGAACGTTCTCCACGGCGTCTCCAGACTGTCACGCCAGACTGTGCCTCCCACAGAACAGAAGCAGATCAACCTCCAAATTCATGGCAGTCTCTTTGGGGGTGCCACAGGGTTCAATTCTCAGGCCGACTCTCTTCTCTGTAAACATCAATGATGTCGCTCTTGCTGCTGGTGATTCTCGGATCCAGCTCTACGCAGACGACACCATTCTGTATACATCTGGCCCTTCTTTGGACACTGTGTTAACAAACATCCAGACAAGCTTCAATGCCATACAACACTCCTTCCGTGGCCTCCAACTGCTTTTAAATGCAAGTAAAACTAAATGCATGCTCTTCAACCAATCGATGCCTGCACCCGCCCGCCTGTCTAGCATCACTACTCTGGACGGTTCTAACTTAGAATATGTGGACAACTACAAATACCTAGGTGTCTGGTTAGACTGTAAACTTTCCTTCCAGACTAACATTAAGCATCTCCAATCCAAAATTACATCTAGAATCGGCATCCTATTTTCGCAACAAAGCATCCTTCACTCATGCCACCAAACATACCCTAGTAAAACTGACTATCCTACCTTTCCTTGACTTCGGCGATGTCATTTACAAAATAGCCTCCAACACTCTACTCAGCAAATTGGATGTAGTCTATCACAGTGCCATCCATTTTGTCACCAAAGCACCATATGCTACAAACCACTGCGACCTGTACGCTCTCGTTGGCTGCCCCTCGCTTCATATTCGTTGCCAAACCCACTGGCTCCAGCAGCTTACCGATCATTGCACCTGCACACAGCCCATCTGTAATTAGCCCACCCAAATACCTCATCCCCATATTGTTATTTATGTTTTTGCTCCTTTGCACCCCAGTATGTTGACTTGCATATTCATCTTCTACACATCTATCACTCCAGTGTTTAATTGCTAAATTGTAATTATTTTGCCACTATGGCCTATTTATTGCCTTACCTCCCTAATCTTACTACATTTGCACACACTGTGTATAGATTTTTCTATTGTGTTATTGACTGTATGTTTGTTTATCCCATGTGTAACTCTGTGTTGTTTGTGTCGCACTGCTTTGCTTTATCTTGGCCAGGTCGCAGATGTAAATGAAAACAACTGGCCTACCTGGTTAAATAAAGGTGAAATAAAAAATAAAAATTAAATCCATCACCCTCACCTCAATTTATATATAGCCATTAAAATATATATATATATTTTTCAAAATCCTGTTTCTCTTATTTTCCATAATTAGCAGTTCATGTTTGTAGTAATGTAGGCAGTCTCTTGTCCACTTTCCCCTTTGACTTTTTTATTTAACAAATTAACTTAGTACCAGTTGAATTTCATATAAGGATTAGACATACAGGCAATATACTGCACTTAATAGGACAGTAAGTAGATAATATATAAACATATAGACCTGCACATTGACACCTAGGTTCTCTAACCAGATTTTAAGCTGAACATCATCAATCAAATTTCAATCAAATGTATTTATAAAACCCTTCTTACATCAGCTGATGTCACAACGTTTGGTACAGAAACCCAGCCTAAAACCCCAAACAGCAAGCAATGCAGGTGTAGAAGCATCAGGGCTTGTTTTATAGTACACAGCCCACTGTGACAGCCATGCTGGCATCAAGAGCACACAGAAGCATTTCCCATCAATTTCACAGCAGATAGCGCACTGTCCACTACCCACACAGTAATATATTTTTTAATATTCTCCTCAATATATAAAATACAAGGCTACATGACATTACTGCATTCAGAGAGACAAAACCAAATTGGTATTGGCATGCATCTTTGTCAGCTAGCCTATAAGCTCCTGACCTGCCAGCAAGCCCTCACTGATGATGACAAAATATTTAACGTGTCCATCATGTGACACCAGACCAGACAAATAAAAATATGCAAATACAAACATTTTGTACAGAAAAGTATTAAGTCATTATATCAGTCTCTAATTACCAAGTGTGCATACTAGGATTGCTTGAGAAGCCAATATTTTCCTGTTTTAACCCCTCATTCAGTGCATCACTTAGGTCACCTTCCATCGAATGCTGTTCATCCACTGCTAATAGACCAGAGGACCACTTTGTTCAATAGAGCGGACACTGTAGACTAGTGCTGAGCGATTAGTGCTTTTTGAGGTCGGTTTGGTTTCGGTTCGATTAAAAAATGATCACAGTTTTCAATATTTTTTTTATTTTTTTTTAAACATGAAATGCACTATGTGGGTTGAATGCTGTGACACAGAATAAAACAATTAATACAAGTCCCATAATGGTAGTGACTGCCCATTACTGCTTATCACTTATTAACCATTATTTATTCACTTTACTTTAATAAAAATGTTCAGCTGTTGTGTATATTAAATGTGTTTTATTTGATTACTTTATTATTTCATTCTAAGTCATCTCAGTAGAGCTGCTGGCTATGCTGTCTGACAAAATCACTATTTTAGTAGCTCTTCAAAGTAAATAAGGCATACTTTTATGACTGCTGAATACCAACTATCAATCCCTTAGCTATTATATTTCAGGTAGAGATACCTCAAGAAGCAACTGCTCTCAAGACTATCTCTCTCAATCGCTCATTCTTCTCTCTTTTACATAGCAGGCATAAAAGAAACACCGACCGGACAAGTAGGCGTGCAATGGATTATGGCCATTGTAGTTCTTTAACACGTTTTCTGCGCTAAACTGCATTGAATATTGGCCTGTTTGTTAACTACAACTCCCTACTACATCGCACAGTTCGGGCTTGATCTGATTTATCTCTATAGAAACTGCACATTGTGCACATTGAGCTCACAGACAAAACAGAATTCAATGGAATTCACATAATTGAACCGATGACGGTCAATTACTTAGTTAAAAAACAAAAAATAACCGAAATTTCCGTAAATTGCTCAGCACCACTGTAGACACTAGTCCTTGCCATCTGAAGGTAACTGCATGTGTGAGATTTGCTAACATGGTCTCTAGAGAGTTAGTATTGCCAAACATCTGCTAAATTGGTTCAAATGAAATACTTTTAAGACACAACATATTGATCATTAAGGTGTAAAACACACTGATTAATTCAGTTGTGTCCCAGCATCAGGGCCAGAAGACCACTGACCCCCAATAAAGTCAGCTCATATCACCATCATGTGGTTCTAGTAGGTACTACATCTACAGCCCATTGTATGTGATGGTTAGGTTGCTGCAGAATGCAGTTTTACTTTGTAGATATTATTGCTCACCTGGTGTTGAAGAGAGGGTCGTT